>NC_080681.1:28139351-28442381 GCF_030445035.2 Dasypus novemcinctus | reverse complement strand
GCCATCTCTTAAGTTGTATCCAAGTAGTGATAAGACAAAGAATTTCTTGAGTGCCAAGAGCTAATCAAAACAGACAAAGGCAAAAAGCACTTTTCACTCTCTCTGCAAATTGGCTCTGCTCCTGCTGATGGTCTCCTTCAGAGCTTAGGTCTCCTATCAAGCAAATTAGCCACAGACGAATGGAAGAGGCAGGGTCTGTCATATCTGAGTCTGGGTGGGTCTGGAGCCTGGGAGCCTCCTTCTCCTGGTCTTTCTAGAGGCTTTAGGAATAGTGTGTTTACAGTTTACCGGAGATTGTGCGAAAGCCTCTCTCCTCGCTTTAGAATAGACTTTTTCACCCTCCTGGAAACTCTTTTGAATGACCTAATGCAGGTAGTCTTTTGCCCCAGGCCATTTCAACTTAATTGTTTCTTACACTGTCTCAGCTGTCTGGGAGTGGCTACTGTGTCCTCAGGACAAACTCTGGGTGGGAGGGCCAGAGCCAGGTTTCCAGGCTCAGAGCATCCCCACCCATCTGAAGTAATTGATAGAGGTAGAGATCTGGGATCAGACCACAGCTGCTGGCTATGCGGCTATGGGAAGGGGGATGGTAGTCACTATGGTAAGGGGAAACTCACTGGTCTTTATGCAATTTACCAGTCTCTCCCTCTCACTCCTCCCTGGATGCTGCACAGGGTTCCCCTAGACACTGGAGTTTCAGTGTTTTGGTGAAGGGACTGATTTCTGGAGCTTCCTACTTCCCATAAATCTTCAACATGTGTTTATTTTAACTTAACAAATAAATGAATGAATGTCTTGTATGTATTTACAAAATCCTGTTGGCCATTTGAAATATTGGAGAACTCCAAATAATTACATAAAAAAGGAAATGAAGTTAATAAAGTTTTCTTAATATTAAAAGCATGCTCACATAACAGTTGTGATTCGTAAATTCAAAAAATATTTCTGAAGTGCAAGACTCTTGAAATTTATGTGTAAAAAAGTAATCTCTCGGGAAGCAGACTTGGCCCAGTGGTTAGGGCGTCCGCCTACCACATGGGAGGTCCGCGGTTCAAACCCCGGGCCTCCTTGACCCGTGTGGAGCTGGCCCATGCGCAGTGCTGATGTGCGCAAGGAGTGCCCTGCCACGCAGGAGTGTCCCCCGTGTAGGGGAGCCCCACGCGCAAGGAGTGTGCCCCGTAAGGAGAGCCACCCAGCGTGAAAGAAAGTGCAGCCTGCCCAGGAATGGCACCGCACACAGCAAGATGACGCAACAAGAAGAAACACAGATTCCCGTGCTGCTGACAACAACAGAAGCAGATGAAGTAGACACAGCAAACAGATACAGAGAACAGACAGCCAGGGTGGGGAAGAAATAAATAAAATAAAGAAATAAATAAAAATAAATAAATCTTTTTTTTTAAAAAAAGTAATCTCTGACCTTAAAGAGCCCACAGTTAATAAACAATTGCAATAACCTGAGGCAATTGTGGTAGAGGTGACACAGGATGAAATAAGAGCAATGACAATGTGCACCCCTCCCAGGCTGAGGAATCAGAGATTTTTCTGGAGGAGGTGGCATGTGACCTAAGTTCTGAAGAATAAGGTGAAGTAGGATGGCAAGCAGTGAAGATGGAAGGGGAAGGTCAGGAATGGGGGAGAAAAGACTCAAAGTGGAAGAAATAGCCAAGGGAGGAGAGTGGCCCTTTGGAAGAGTTGCTGGGAAGCCAGCAGATGTAAACTTTCTCTTCTAAGAGTGTTTCCTAAGATATGAGAAGGTAAGGACCTTCCTCTGAAAGAGAAAGCAGAGTATGTCTGCTATAAAGTGATGAGGTCAAAATATGTGTTATGAATAATGTCAATCAAGAGAAGAAAATTTAATCTCAAAGAAATGTCAGCAAAGGATGGAGGACTGGCTCTTTGCCAAACACTGTGCCAGTGTTGGGGCTACAAAGATGAACAGGATGTGGTTCTTTCCAAAAGCAGCTGATAGCCTTGTGAGGAAGACTAACTCATCTTCAAAGGAAGTGAAGTGAGAAAAGTTATTATTTTACTATTTAAGTGTTATGTAAATAACAAATTTCAGGTTTCTCAAAAGAAACAAATTATCATGTTTAGAGAAATGACTTCTAGCATGTTACCTTTACTTGGTATTTGGGGAATGAAATCTAGATTGAATGATTTAGGAGAAATCAAAACAGAGATGGTCCAACTATTATGCATGAGAAATGCAAATGGATTTTGGAGCAGAGGGAGAACAGAGAAATGAGAGGGAAATGGAAAGAGCTAAAAGAGAGAGAAGAAAGAGCGACAAAGAAGGAGTGGAGCATGATGGTATGACGGCTAAAGAGCTTTTATAAACAGGGAGAGCTAATATCCAATTTTAAGCGGTTTGCACTGCTGCAATCTAAATCCTACTCCATGATTCCTAAGTTTTTAATAAATTCTCCTATACACATAAATGACATGAGAGAAATTTGGAAGAAAATCAAGGAATTAGGGTTGAGTTTCATGGTAGGGTTGGCATACAGCTGAAAGAATAGAAACAACAGGAGGTAAGGTTTGAGAGAGATTCAGAATTGAGAGCAGAAATTTATAGCAGAAGTGACCTGGAGAATGTAATTTCTTGGAATTCTGTAGAAAGCTCCCAGAAGTGGGACAGAGTGATCTCAAGCAACGTCTAGGTTACCCAAGTAATTATAAGAAAGAATGGGATCAGTGGAGGAATAGAGGCACGGTCTGACACAATTTAGATCAATGAGCAATTAATTCCAACTAAGAAGATTAAGAAAGATTTTATAGTGAAGGAGGAATATAAACTGTGATGAAAGGTTTAAAAAGGGGGTAATGGTGCATAGGGCCGAGAGAGGAAAAGAAAGGTCAGAGGAAAGAACAATTAAAGGAATGAAGTTGAGAAATTACAGGATTTCACTCTGGTATAACTACAACATAATGAGTTTATAGATTATAATAGAGGATAAAGCTGGGAAATGTGTGAAGGGCTCTGAATTCTGGGCAAACCAGTTTGGATTTTACTCTTTTGGGTATAGGGAGGTACCCAGATATTTGTGAATGTGTGATTAGATCCCTGTGCTGGCAGAAAGAAGGGTGGATTATAGGAGCATGGCTGTGACAGAGACCAGAGAATGACCCGGAATGTTGCAAATGGGAATTTGGTAGTAGCTAGAAAGCCAGATGGATGACCCATAAAGTGTTTGTCTGTCCTCCTATTATTTATTATTTTAATATTCTAAGGGATTCTGGAAAAAAGAGAACCAATGCTGACTCCACATCCTAATATCAATGGTCCAACATTGCTCTTCACTGCTACTCAGCCTGCTGACTGCTATAGCCACCCCTACTCTGACAATGACTTTTGCCCTGAAACTATTCCGTGCTTTCATTATTTCTGACAGAGAATTCCATTCTGAAAGACCTCTATCTCAATCTCTTTGCTGACAATCTTTCTGAAAATGACCCCTTCTTTCTTACCATCTTCTGCTCAGTCAGATTCTCAAGTAACTTTCAAAATTACATATGGTTTTAGTGTTGGAGAAAAACAGCGTTCACTGGGACATGGAGACTGACTGACCATAAGTAAAGAATTTGAGAAGCTCTCCCAACAGAGGGATTCTGAAGAACAGACTTCAGCCCCCTCCTTGAAGGGGGGAATTTGAATTTATACAGAACTTTCCTAGTTGGGGAAATGATATTGGGAGCGGGATTGAGGGTCCAAATGAGGATTCATTCGGAAATGATATTGGGAGAGGATTTGAGAGAGTGTATGGCTTCTTGGAATGCTGCAGCAGCAGATATTTCTTTTCATCTGTAGGGAAAAAGGATATGTAAATAGTGAAGGTTTCCATCTCTGTTTCCCTCTGCTATGCAGGTAGAGGTAGTAAAGATCTCCATCTCCCTCCTTTCCTGTCTCTATGAGGTTTCTTTGTTTAACCTGTGGGAAAGTGCCTGCCATGCCCTCAGACACAGTGGAGGGGGTATGACTTTTCCCAATGCATATCAGTAGAAACTGAGCTACAGCTTGTTAATTATTGCAAACCTCTAACATTTAGTTTGCCAAAGGCTGCTGATGCAAAGTACCAGAAATGGGCTGGCTTTTATAAAGGGGATTTATCTGGGGTAAAAGCTTACATTCCAAGGTTGTGAAATATCCAAATCAAGGCACCATCGCAGGTGCTTTCTCACCAAAGGCAGCTACTGTTGATCCCGCTGTCCAGCCACTTGGCAAATCAAGATGGCCACCAGTCTCTGCTGAGGTCTCTTCCTTCCCTTCCAGGCTCATCCAGCTCCTGGAGCTCAGCTGTGAGCAATCAAGTGTAGGGCATGTCTCTTTCTGGGCCTCCTCTATCAGTCTTGGCCGCTTCACTTTCTTTCTAAGTTCAACTGCAAGCTATCAGGAATATGGCTCATCTTTACCTGGACCTCAACTCTTTTGAGCCTTGTCAGGGCTTCTCTTCTTGCAGTTCAGTTATGGGGAAACTGGGGTCCTTTCTCTCATGTTGCAGGATCAAATATGGTGGCTCCCTTTTCCTCTGTGTCTCCATTTTTAACAGACTGGGGAGGAGGACTGAGACTCAACCAGAGTCACGCCTCATTGATGGAGCCCAGTTGAAAGGGTTTTACACCCACAGGAAATGATTAGTTCACAAAATTTTTCTTTTTTGGGGATTCATAAAATAATTTCAAACTGCCACATATACAAATTTGAGTTAACTGGTGGCTGCATAGGCTGTGAGCTGAAGAAGAGTTACTTAATCAAAATGAAACTAAAACAGAATTGGTGGAGAACCTGGGAGGTGTGTAACAGATTTTGTGTTTTTTTAATCCCCTTTTACTCTGGAGGAACTTTTATTTGCATTTTGTACTTATGATGAAGTGGGGGAAAGGGACATGGGGATAATCAACTTCTTCAACAATGACTGTAGGGTGAAGTTCAAAGAAGAAAGAGCAATCATCATCATCATCTTTCTCAACAACATCAACATATTTAGTGAGTATTGCTATACACAGAGTCTTCTACAAAGCACATGAGTACATTTTTTCCCCCTTTTTATCGATATTCTGTAAGGTGATACTTGTTCTTGTTTCCATTTTACAGTTGAGAAAACTGAAGCTCAGAAAGGTTAAGTAACTTGTTCCAATTCTTACCATTAATAAATGGCAGACCCAGGATTCAAATCCAAGCTTGCCAGATGCTAGGCCCTGTGCTATGGTGTCACTCATATTTCTTCTCAGTCCTCACAAAACTTGTGTAAGGTAAGTATTTAATACATTTTTGATTGATGTAAAGAGGCATACCACATACATACTCTATTTCTTGAAATTATGCTCCCTGTTTTTCTCATTCTTCAAACTGTGAAGGAAAAAATGTGTCATAAAGTAGATACCATTAAAAAATTGCTGTACACATACCAAGCAAAATATCTGTATTAGTACAGTCCTGTTTATTACTGGACTCAAGTTTAATGAGCTCAAGTTAATACAGGTGAAAGGCCAGAGTGTTACATGCGGCAGTTAATGAAATACCATACAGCTGCTGAGAAAATGATTAGCAGCCAAATGTGAATTTAATATACTTCATTCTCAAGAAGCAATGCCCCATGGGAAGCATCATACTAGGGGTGGCAATGTGGTGAATTGGAAATAGTTCTCACTTGAGAGTTAGGAGACAGGCTTGAATCTTAGCCTTGCTATCAGCTGGTTTTATGACCTCTAAATGGGTTGTGACTCTCTGAGTCCTAGGTTTTCTAATCAGTAAAATGAGGGAGTTGGACTAGATGTACAATGAGGTCCCATTCCATGATATGTATTGTTTGGTTTCCACATTCATAGTTTGAAATCCCTTGGGTCTATGCCCAGGTGATATCTCATAGTCTGTAGATAAAATGTTGGATGAGTCATAAATTGTAACTCTTTTCCTCCTATTTAGCTACAGTACATTTAGAGTCTATTTAAGCAGTAAAATATGGATAATGGATAACATCCCAAGGTTAGATGAGTTTATAAACTGTTTTGGGGTTCACTGGTGAAGGGTACAACTACAGATATTAATAACTATTTTATCTTATTATTAAATAATGAAATTTGTATAGATAATTAATAGAAATAAAAATTGAAAAATGACAGCTTTTATAATCTGCATGAATTGGGAAATTCACGTAGATCACCACAAATACCTAACTGCAGTTATTTTACAAAGTTCAGTGTCTAATTACAAGCTTACTTGAAGAACATTCTATTTTAAAAAATCAATCACACAAATAATAGAAGTGGATATAACTGATAACCAGGCACGGAACTGACAAGGAAGTAAGAATACAATATATATATACACTAGTGGTTGTATTTGGTGTATATTGGGAATGTGAGGATGTTGGAAGAAAACAGAACTTTCTAGTACAGCAATGCAGTATGCTGACCCATCACTGATCTTAGAGTACAGAGACTAAACCAATGACCTGGGCAAGTCACTTCACTTCTGCAAGACTCAGTTTTCTTCTGTGTAAAATAAAAATACCATTGATCACCCTGCCAATTTGTTCTTTACAAAAATTGTCTGATGTAGGGGAGATGTTAATAGAGTATTTAGTACTCTTTTAATAGTGGAATCCAGCTTTTACTATTTTGAAAATTGCACAGCAGTATACAGCAGAAGTGTTATTTTATTACAGTGGGCATAAATGAATATAAAGATGAAATGAGTATTCTGAATTATAAAAATGTAACAAAATATTAGCTACGCATAAAGACTTCCTGAGCTATAGTAGTTCCAGTGCCTTAGGAGGACTTGTGAAATAATTTGCTTCTGAAATCCACCTTCAACTGCTTTCATGGCTAAATGTTGTATAGAATGTCAAGGGCAAACACCACTGAGGGAAATTAGTATGAAAATTACTCACATAATGGGATGGAAGCAAAGAAAAACAGAAAAATGGCATGAAGGAGAAAATAGGACTGGTGTAAATATGAAAAAGCATACCAGATTTAGGCTATATTTGGAGCAAGGGTGAAAAATTAATATTTTCCATATTTATTCAATATGATACCTAAAATGTTTACATGAAATCACCTGGATGATGGCTTGAAGACTTTTTACCTGCAGTGTGGAACACAGATGCAAACTAAAGGGATTGCCCAATGTCACATAACAGTAGCAAATTCATACCTAGTCTCCCAAGTTTAAGCCTAGCACCTTCCCCTCTACATTGACTGGCCATGTCCTCTCTGTTTGGCTGCTGTTTCACCCAAAATCCTATTTGTTTTTTTTTCGGTGTTTTAGGACAAGATACTGAAGGAAAAATCTTAAGCTTCACTCCTTCACAAACATTTATTGACCACATACCATGTGCCTAGCATATATGTACATACTATGCACTATGCATGAAGAGAATTTTAAAAAAATAGAGTCCAAAACGGTCATGATCCCCATCATCAGGGAGTTTGTAGGTAGTTTCATAGGATTAAACATAAAAATCAGACAAATGTATATAGCATTTATCACAGTGTGCCATGATATATATTCATCTGATGGTTTGTTTAAAGCATGATCTTATTAGACCACATGTCTATGTCTTAATTGTACTTACAAGACAAAATCTTAACCCTTATTTAACTGAAGTATCCAGTTATTCCATATTCACACTTGAGATACTTGATATGGCTGGTGAATATAGCTGCATAATACTGAAGCAGGTTATTAGGGAATAAGGAGAAAGATCTGGAACCTGGTAGAAAAATCGTTGCCATTGAACACGTCCTTTGGTACCCCCAAGATGGCTGCTGGAATACCCCTGTGAGATTCTCCCATTTGGAACAAGATTTCCTCTGGAAGCGAAGAGAAGCCCATGATATTCTCCAGGGGTCTTATCATTGGGCTCTCCCAGGGGATTGATGGGTGGGGTAATCAATCAAAACAGCAAACAGCTGGGACTCCTACTCCGTCATTAGCAAAGGAGCAGAATAATTAATGGTTTAAAAAGCAAATGCAAAGACCAAACCAGCTCAGCTATTGCCTTTCCCCCCCTGTTCTTGCTTTCTACTCCTGGTTCTTGCCTTTCCCCCTCTGTCTGGAATACCATGCAAGTAAAACCTGGGCATTTATAATCTATAATGGGGAATTGTAGTCTGTGAATCAACCCTCTTTATTATCACTCTTCAGCCCCTTCTTCTGTACCTGGGACCCTTGATCTATTATTTCTCTTGTTTCTCTTCTCAACATTCCTTAATAAATTACTGGCCTAACTAACTTGGCTTGCTCTCAAAATTAATTTCTTGTAGCTTACCCAAGAACCTAGAGAAAATCCGGTAACACTATGACTGCTTCCCCTACAAATTCACAACAACCAATATCAAATGAGGACTCAATACTGCCACAAGCCTCGTGATGTTACCAAGCATTCTCACCCTACAAATAACCTTTCAAACTTTCACCCCCCTAAAATGTAAAAATCCACTCCTTTTCATTCTCAGCGGATGATCTTGCCTCACGTTATTGGTTAAAAGCACTGAAGTAATTTTTATATTCTGAATTTTATCACTCTGCCTTATCTGCACATTCACCCTTTATCTTCTGTTATGATGGAAGGTCCTGGGTCCTTTCAAACGATCCACTTAAGTGCTATATCTCACATTGCTCAAGTGGTCATCTGATGGAATTTGCTTCTGTAATTTTATCTTTGACCATCCCACACTTCATCTTTACTTTTGAATCCAAATATGTTTTAATCTCTTCCATCTGAAAAACAAATGAATAGAACCAAAGAAAAGTACTCCCTGACTCTAAAGCTCCTTTCGGGTATCATTTATCCATTTTCCTTAAATTTCTTTCCTTAAATTACTTCACACCTTCATCTCCCATTCACTCCATAACACACAATACTGAAGTGCTTTTGTAATGGAGTCAAAGATCACCTTTACTTTGCAAATACTATGGCCACAGGTTTGTGACCTTCTTAGTTCATCTCAGCATTATTCCACCCATTTGACACATCCCTTCTTCCTAAATCAGTCTTTTAATTTCTCTTGTACATTGTTTCTGCATCTCCTTTCTGGGTTATATTTCTCTGTGGAACTATAACTATTAGAATATATACAGGATGCTCTTTTTTTCTCTTATCCACATACTCTTTCTAAGTGACTTAATTTAGTCATTTGTGCTTAAGGCTCTCCAAATTTATATCTCTACTTCTGTCCTTCATACTGAGCTCCAAGCTCCTATGTCCACCACCTTAATTGACATGTTCAGTTCAATATTAAAAGAGATCTCAAACTTAACATGTCCTATCCAGATCCCTTGTTATTTCATTCCAAATATGGTCATCCTCCAATCCTCTTCATCTCAGCAATGGAACAACTGCTGACACATTTGCTCAAGTCAAAAATCTAGGATTATCCTGGATTTCTTTCTTTCACTTTCCCCCTAAACCCAATCTTTCTCAAGTATTCTAAGCTCCACCTTCACCACACATCCCAAATTGCTCCACTTTTTACTGTCTCCATTGATCTCGCTCTAGCCGGAGGCACAATTGTCTCTTACTTTGAATACTACAATAATCTCCTAACTGATCTGTTTTTCTCTTTTGATTTGTTATAATTGATTCTCCACATAGTAACTTGAGCAACTGTTTCAAATAGAAATTAGGACATATTATCTCTCTGCTTAAAATCCTCCAAAGATTTCCCACTGTACTTAGAATAAAATCGAAAAATTTTGCTGTGCCTGCAGGCTTTTCCTGCACCTGCCTGCCTCTTTAATTTTATTATTTACTCACTCTACTCCAGCCATATTGGTCTTCTTACTGTCCTCACAGTCTTGAAAGGTCTTATGGCCTTAGGGTCTTACTGTCCTTTTGTCTGCATCTTGATCTTGTCATGGCTGGCTCCTTCTTAGGTTTTAGGACTCAGATGAAATGTTCTCTCTTCAGAGAGGCACTCTCTGACCACCCAATTCAAGGCAGTCCCCTTGAGTTAATTCTTCACAGCTTCCTGTTTAATAATCTTCGCATGGCTTATTCATGTATTGTCTGTCTCCATGCCCTCTAGAATGTAAGAGATGCCATAATAGGTCTTTCCAAGAATCAAAAACAGCTCCTGGCCCATAATGTATTCTCAAATGAATGAATATACTGGATAGCAGTGTATTTAGGATAAACAGTATACTTCCTGAATTTAGCTTGGCTCGAAATCCTGGTTCCATTATTTACTAGGTTTTTGACCTGTTCAATGTATTCTTAACTTTCATAAGATATTAATTCATAAAGTGGGAATAATACAGGATTGTTTTAAGGATTATATGAGATGACATATAAATTATATAAAATGAAGTCAGAGCTTGGTAAACAGTAGACACTCAATAAATATTAGTTCTCAGCATCATTATTATTATATTATATTCTATGATTATGCTATAGCTTTCTTTCAGTGATTAATGTGAATTACTTGTGCTTTGAAATATTTTGCAGCATGCTTAATATTATGCTTAAACAAACATTCCCTCCTCTCTCCAATAAACCATTTCTTCCAACTATTGAAAGGGAAGTTGAAGGCTTAAGCATGCTTTACATGATGGAGAATTGCTTATTTCACATTTAAACTTATAAAATCTATAAACTCAGGGTTGCTCATATGGTTCTGAAGTTTTATGCTTCACACATTTAAATAATTAAAATAAGAAAACAAAGATTTGATAGTTGAGAAGTAAATGTAAATATCAGTGCTTAAATAATGAAAGCAAGACCATTCTGTAGCCTAAAGTAAATGCTGTCATCCATGGGGGTTGGAGAAAAGATGCTGAGATCTGAGCCCATTACTGTGCTACTTCACGAACATCTGGCAGTCTGTCACTTCACAGGCAACAACATCTTCTCTAAACAGCAGAGACTTGAATTCATCAGGGATTCCCGTAATACAGTATATGCTTAACTTAAGTACCTGCTTTCCATGATTTCCATAGATTATCATATTCATGACACTGTGGAGTGAAAGCATTCTTCTCACTCTCTAACCAGAACATGAAAAAGAAATTAAAACATTGGCAGGCACTTTGTCTCCAGTTTGTTGGACAAGTAAGAAAAGGACTTTCCACCCATTTATGTAAATGAAATTCTGTCAACTTAGAGCACTTTAACAAAGATGACAGCAGACTGTCTATTAATAAATACCTGACAGGATAACAATTAAAATTGTAGTTGACTGTTTTTCTTTCAATAAATGTAGGTCAGTGAGTAGTTTTTAAGAATCTGTTTAAAATAAATTTGCAACTCCCAGTAACTTTTCACTTCACCTCTGTTAATCAAGAGAAACATTAACGTATACATTCTGACCTTCTTAATTGTGGTTTTAGAACATGGTGGCCAAAGTGTTCATTAATATATATAAACATGTAATTAAATATGAGTGCCTACCTGTATGTATGTACACACATACATATATACACACAGATAAATATATGCAAGATATCTACACTCTAATCCAATATTTTGAATTTTGTGGGAAGATTTAAAGCCTAGTTGGTTCTCTGTTACCCAGGGTTGGTTATTCAATTTAGGGAATATCTGAATCCTTATGCTGCTTATCCTATCTGACTCTGGATTTTCTTTCATTGGTGACTATCAGAAAGGAAGGGTATGTATATGTAACAAATTAACCACTCAGGCTACCTGTCAAGCTTTGAATCTAATGAATAAATTGAGTCATGGGGAATTATCTGTGGAATTCACTAATCGACCCTGACCCACCAACCCATTATTGAGATTTGAAAAAGTGAATTTCTAAATAGAATCAGGATGAGGTTTAGAATTTTCTTTGTGAGGGATCTTTCTAGGAGAATGTGTTTTTCTATGTTTAAGGAATTTTGGGAGAGGATCTATGCTGATGTATTAGAAGGTCAGTTACAAGTATTATGAAAAGAGTAAATAATTTTATCTTTATCTACTACAAATTGAACTCATACACTGTATTTCATCATATTTAAGACTATCATACATTGTTCTTATACATACAGTAATGGGGAAAATAAGTTGTTTAGGATATTACTAAAACTTTTTTACTTTCAGAGTCTGGTAATTTGAAGATGTCATCAATCATAAGACATCATGATGTCAGAGATATTAAAACATGAAAAGCTGCATATTTTAAAACTGCTGAAATGCAGTATGTTCTCCCAATACTTACTGGCTCAGTTCTAAGTTTCCTTCTCATTACTGTAATAGCCATAATAATGGCATCTCATTATTCGTAGAGCAATGCTGTGTGCAAATACATCATCCTTCCTAAAATCCTAAATATTAGCAGTTTAAAACTTAAATCATCAGAGAAAAGCAGAGCAGAGAACTAACATGGTTCTGTTTTCAGTTCTATATCCCAGAATATAGCGTCTGAATACCTGAACGGAAGAAAAGGCAGAAAAGGGGAAATTACTGGGTGTTTTTGATTTCGGGTAAATCCAGCTAGAAATGCTTCAGAGGTAGCCATCGTTTTCCCCTTCATATCTCCTCCAGGGTTGGTGCAGGTAAAGTTCCCCTTATTCTTTACTTAATTGGAGAAAATGCACAATACAAATTTGTGTTTGTGTGTATCTTCTAGTGTGGATTCAAGAATACCCTAAGGAACATTTGCTCTTTTAAAGGAAATCATGATGTCCTGTCTATTTTTTAAGAACAAGATTTCCCTCTTGTGTTTTTGGATGAAATTCTTTGCATGAATTAAATATCCTGAAAGGTCGACAAATCTAGTTTTCTTCTAGAAGAAATTTCTGTTGATTAGCATGCAAGTTAGTTCTTTTAGCAATGCCCCTTAGAGATATTTTCTGTGGGAGAGAATGAGCCAAAGAAGATAAACAAGACAAAGTAAAAAAGATACAGCATCATTACGCCACTTAATGGCTGATGTAGGTTTTCCCTGAATCAGAATGTTTCAAAAAGAAAATGTCATATTTTATTAGAATCAGTAAAATCATAAGCAAATATCATATACTCCTGTTAGACATCCAATGATGGAAGTGTATATGTGAATGCACCAATAGATTTCTTAAATGCAAATTACTACTAAATTCTTAGGTAAACCATCCTTCACTTCCCAGTCAATGTAATCTATCTCTTACATGGGATGAACTGTGAGACTTTTCCTTGTGATCATACAGGCTTTATTGCATTTCTTCATTTATCTCTCACACTCAGTAATCCTTTTACCTTTCCTTTCCAAGACTATAATTTAAATGCAATCTATTCACTAGTGAGCAGATAGTGTAAATAGGATGTCTTTGAGTTATAGCCAAAAAAGCCATTATTGGTTAGACAATGGTCTGGGTTCTATTACACAGACAACAATACAGGGAACCTCACTGCTCAATTGCCCTCATCAGTGTTTCATTTTGAACACATGGAGTTAGGGCTGACTACTGAATTTGGGGGTCCTGTCCAGCTTTGACCTTATTCATTTTGGTCTTGCAGCAGTTTATGTTTAAGATTAATTACTCTGAGGGCTAGAATTGGCTCTCAAGAGTTCTTTGGTTTGTCATCAAAATGGATTATGATTTTATTGTTGGCTAAATAAATTATGGTGCATTCATTCTTTAAAATCTTACTTGTCCATTAAAAAGAATGTCATGTTTAGAAGGATTAGAAGAAGTCTGGGAATGCTTCCATAATATATTTTAAGTGGAAAAAAAAAAGAAGTAATATATGCAGTATGATTCTACTTTTAAGAAATTATTATTTACATGTTTATATATAGAAACCCATCTCTCACACACTCAGGATCTTTGAGTAGTGGGACTGAAGATGAATTTCATTGTTTATACTTATGCATTTTCCTAATTTTCTATGGTGAGCACATACACTTTCATAATCAGAAAAATGTTATTAAAACAAATATTATAGACTCTTTTTCCTGAGTAGATGAAAATCCTAAATTTTAGTTCTATTCTATGTGGGACATTGGCAAATTTAATACCTCCAAGAATTAACTGTAATGCTAGCTTTTGTTAGAGAGAAATCTTTTCCATTTATATTTTTTTTCTGTGGAGATACACATTTAAGCATATATACATATGCAAATATTTATCCATAAATACACAGTATAAAATATTTTCCCTCCAGAGTCCAGCTACCTAAAAAGCTTTAGGTTTCTGAATGACCCTGAGTCTAAAAGTACTGCACATCCCAAAGGATCTTTTATGGTATCACCTGAGCTTCCAGATAGAATGAACATAGTTGAGAAGAGCTATAGGGCTAGATATTACCCACACTGTGTTCTGACTGAACTATTTGTGGATTGAAAAGGAAGAACACTTGACTGGTTGGTGATGTCTTCTAAAAAGCCAGTTTTCTTGAGGCTTCTGAAGCTGGAGAATAATGAAACCAAAATGTAAATAGGTAAAACAATATCTATCATGTAGTAAAAACAAATGACATGAGAAAAAATAAGCTGTCAGTACAGAGCTGAAGGGTCTACAGACCCAGTAGGGAAAGATGGTCAAGTCTGAGACTTCATTAAGTTTTGAAGACTCATAAAAGTAATATCTACTTTATAAGCACTTAAAAATAGGTATTCATATTTCACTAAGGCCTGTTATACATATATATATGTATGTGTGTGTATATGCACACACACACAGACATACAAATACAAACACACACAGAGGAGAGAAACCAACAGCAATATGAATTCTTTCTTCAACTAGAAACAAAGGACAAATGTATAAGGAAACATTGGCATGTGTGCATGATCTGTAAAGGGGATAAAGTGAAAATATGTTAATGAATCAATGAAATATTGACTTTCCCATCATATATAGTAAGGGGGCTGTGGCAGTTTGAAGCTTTTATGTACCCCAGAAAAATCATGTTTTTTAAACTAATCCTTCCTATGTACGTAAACCCATTGTAGGTGAGACCTTTTGATTAAATTACTTCAGTCAGGGTCTTTGTTAGATTGTGTGACCTAGGGTGGGTCTTAATCTTACTAGAGTGCTTTATAAATGCGGGGATTAAGGAAGAAGACCACAGAAACAGAGAAGAACCCAGAAACTGAGAGATAAGGCCCTGGGTTCAGAAGCTGAGAGGAAGCCCCTGAAGCCAGAAGCTGAAAACATGGCCCACAGGAGAGGGCAGAGGTGAACCAAAGCTGTCACCATGCCCTGCCATGTGCTTGAATGCCCACAGCTGCAGCTCTGGGAAAAGGATCTCCTCATGGCGCCTTGATTTGGAGAGACTTTCAAAACCTCAGAACTGTAAACATTTAACCTAATAAATTCCCATTGTAAAAGTCAACCCATTTCTAGTATATTGCCCCGAGCAGCTTTTAGCAAGACAGGAGCTCAGACAAAGTAGCTCTGGAGATATGGAAGATGCTGAATCATCTCAAGTGATTTCAAAGCCTGCACAGTCCTCTGTCCGAATGATTCAATTAAGTTAAACAGTGTTTCCTGAACATCTATGATTTTCTTGATATTGGTTCTTCTAGCTGACTCACTGTTCAGTGAGGAGACCCAAAGAGGTACATGAGAACATTCTAAAGGATGGCTCTGGCTCATCTTACTGAGACACAAGCTTAGGAGGTGTGAAGTGAGAAATTGTGGATCTACTAAAGAAATGAGTAATTTTTCTCATAGAATTCATTTCTGTGCACAATCTCTTTCCTGGGATGTTTTGTAGTGCAGATGAATCCACCAATTTTGGTTATTGTCTTTTAGTATCTACCCTGGTAGTCCCATGAACCAGCAACTCAAGTACTCCCTGGTATAAAATGCAAAATGACAAGTTGAATGTGCTAACACTACAGTTTTCCTTTTCAAACTTTATTGGTTGAACGTCTTGCCATCTACAGGGGTCACTCCTCTACCTGCTGCTTTTAAGAACACGTGAATGTATGGATGAACAAAGACTTTTTCCTGAACCATCTTCTCTAAGAGATCACTTGAGAATTATTGGCAGAAGTAGAACTTATTATTGAAGTATAATTGTGGAGGACACTTGGAGCAAGCTAGGTGAGCATTATTATCATCTTTCTTATGCACTGATTCAACCTATATAGTGGGGTTTATCCATTCTATACAGTTAATACAGAGAATATTAGAAGAATAAGTTAATTCTTTGTGTGGCAATTGCATGGAACTTTCAGTCTCATTTTAATGCCAATGATGCAATTTCAAATATTATTTAGAATCTTTATTCATAGGTGGAAAATGGTCTATAACTTTCTTTTCTGTACTATTACGAGATTTTGGTATTGAAGGTGGTCTAGTTTCATAAATGTCAAGGATTTTTTCTTTGCCTTTCTATAAGCTAAAATTGTTTAAATAACATTAAAACTCTGATATTGCAAAACTACTTGTGTCGGGAAATATTTTTTTGCTATTTTTAAAACTTTATTTTTAAAGAAGTATTAGATTACAGAAAAGATATGTAGAAAATATAAGGGTTCCCATATACCCTGCCACTTGCCCCCATCTTTTCCCCTATTAATAACATCTTTTTTTAGTGTGGTGCATTTGTTATAATTTATGAACAAATATTGAAGCACTGCTTCTAACTGTGGTCTATAGTTTACACTATCGTTTAAACTTTACTCCATACAATTTTTTTTTTTTAAAGATTTATTTTTATTTATTTAATTCCCCTCCCCTCCCCCGGTTGTCTGTTTTCTGTGTCTTTTTGCTGCGTCTTTGTCCGCTTCTGTTGTCGTCAGCGGCACGGGAAGTGTGGGCGGCGCCATTCCTCGGCAGGCTGCTCCCTCCTTCGCACTGGGCGGCTCTCACTATGGGTGCACTCCTTGCACCTGGGGCTCCCCTACGCGGGGGACACCCCTGCGTGGCACGGCACTCCTTGCGCGCATCAGCACTGCGCATGGCCAGCTCCACACAGGTCAAGGAGGCCCGGGGCTTGAACTGCGGGCCTCCCATGTGGTAGACGGACGCCCTAACCACTGGGCCAAAGTCCGTTTCCCACTCCATACAATTTTTTGATGTTTTGACAAAATGTATAATGGCCCGTATCTGTCATTGCAATATCATGCAAAACAATTCCAATGCCCTAAAAATGCCCTGTGTTCCATCTATTCTTTCCTCTCCCAGTGCCCCCCATCCCAGGACCTCTGGTAACCACTATCTTTATATAAATATTACAAGATCTTCTCTTATTACAATAACAATAAGCCTACTTTCGTCCATGGTTGCATTCCCCCCTTATGTTTATTCACTCCACAATCTTAAGGACCTTGAGATTGTGATGCCTGCTTTGCTTCAATTTGAGAGGGGGCTTAGATCCTCTGGAAGGAACTGTTTTGCTTCCTGTTGTAAGATACTTTTTGCTTTTTGGGATGGGGGTCGTCCTTAATCATACTTTTGTTACTTGTCTTGGAATAGTCCAGTTGACTGGAGAGTAGGTGTTGGCTGCAACTCTACTGAGATTCAAGGCTCAGATAACAAATGGACAGATGGAAAATTGAATTTCAGATATATATTTAATGGGTATAGTGCTAATTATAGGTTTGAATAAAAGGCGTAGAAGAATCATGTGTAGGGAAATTATAAATGATTAAAACTCTGTTACATTGGGGAAACAGGTTACAATATATTCCAAGGTAGGGCCTATTGATGGGGTGCTGATTTCATGGGGTTGTGTGACTTGCCTATAGTATCCAGATGCCTCTAAAGCCCTTGAGACTACCCCTACTTGAGGCTTTGTTTACTATGGAAATTAGTGAAATCTGCCTGAGATGAGCTAAGTGCAACCTTTGGGATGACCTTCCAACTCACTTTGAAATCTCTTAGCTGTAAAAATTTTTTTGTATTTAATTTTTTCCCCCTTTTGGTCAAGGTCTTTTTCCAAATACATCACTGGTTGGCACTAAAAATCCATTGGTGCCCGAGAGGCACATCCTGGGGACTTA
Organism: Dasypus novemcinctus; assembly: GCF_030445035.2. Lineage (NCBI taxonomy): Eukaryota > Metazoa > Chordata > Mammalia > Cingulata > Dasypodidae > Dasypus > Dasypus novemcinctus. The sequence goes on along the minus strand of NC_080681.1, from coordinate 28,424,495 downwards.
CGTCTCACGCTGGGGAGGGAAGATTATTTGCTGAGTCTGGTTTAGAAAGAGGCCACATTTGTGTAACAAGGAGATTTTCAGGAGGTAACTCTTAGGCAATAGTATTAGGTTAAATTTAAATTTTACAAGAATAAGATTCATAAGTAACAATATTGACGTTGAGAGCTTAGAGTATTGGTCTATTTTCTATTATTAGTCAATATACTCTGGAGGTTCTTACCACTCTTTTTGAGAACACAGCAAGATTCCCCAGGATGGGAATTTAATATTTTGTTGGTTATTGTGTGGGTCTCCACATACTAAGAGAACATCTTACGACCACATGAACACACTCATATTCCACAGAAGCATGCCCAAAGTGCTTCCTTCCCCATACATCCCTCCAGCAATGACACCCTACACCAATGACCCTCCTCTGCCATAGTTGCCAAAAGAACACTCCCACGATTGTATTCTCAACCACGGGCCTCTACCTCCCCAGAGTTCTCCTGTCTCTTCCTCCAGTACTCCCCTCAGCTCTACGGTTAGCGCAACCTACTCTCCCAACTCCTCTCACACTCACACTCCAGCATCATCGACCTCATTTACATCACTGCACCACAATCACCCCTGTACACTGTCATACCTCCCCCCTCCACCTTATCATAGATTCTGCCCAGATTGAGCATGGGGTCACTACTCTGTACTTGCTGTATCCTGGAAACCTATCATTTATACTCTACCTCTGTGCATCTGCTCAATATACTTAGTCCATATCAGTGAGATCATGCAATATTTTTCCTTTAGTGACTGGCTTGCTTCACTCAACATAAGGGCTTTGAGATTCATCTGTGTTGCCACATGTGTCAATACTTCATTCCTTCTTACAGCTGAGTAATATTCCATCATATGTATATACCACATTTTGTTTATCGATTTATCTGTTGATGGCCACTTGGGCTGCTTCCAACTCTTGGCAATTGTGAATAATGCTGCATAGAACATTAGTGTACATACATCTGTTTGTGTCCCTACTCTCAATTCTTCTAGGTATATTCCTAGTAGTGGGATTGCCAGATCATACAGCAATTTTATACTTTGCTTCCTGAGGAACTGCCAAACTGTCCGCCACAGTGGCTGCACCATTCTATATTCCCACCAGCAGTGAATGAGTTTTCCTATTTCTCCACATCCTCTCCAACAGTTGTAATGTTTTTTTTTTTTTAAACAGCAGCCAGTCTAATAGGTGTCAGAGGATATCTCATTCTATTTTTGATTTGCATTTCCCTAGTAATTAATGATGTTGTACATCTTTTCATGTGCTTTTTAGCCATTTGTATTTCTTTTTTGGAAAAGTGTCTATTCTAATCTCTTCTACATTTTTTAAAATAGATTTTTTTTTGTCTTTTTACTTTTGAGATGTAAGATTTCTTTATATATGCTAGATATCAGCCCTTATCAGACAGATGGTTCCCAGGTATTCTCTCCCATTGAGTAGGTTGCCTTTTTACTTTCTTGACAAATTCTATTGAAGTACAAGTGTTTAACTGTTAAGAGTTCCCATTTGTCTATTTTTTTTTCCAGTACTTGTGCTTTGGGTGTAAAGTTTATGAAACCATTTTCTACTATCTTATTTCTTAGATACTTTCCTATATTACCTTCTAGGAGCTTTATGGTCCTGCTCTTATATTTAGGTCTTTGATCCATCTTGAATTAATTTTTGTATAGGGTCTGAAATGCTGATCCTCTTTCATTCTTTTGGATATTGATATCCAGTTCTCCCAGCATCATTTGTTGAAGAGACTATTCTGCCCAGTTAAGTGCCCTTGGTGTCCTTGTAGAATATGCGTGGGTCTATATCTGAATTCTCAAATTGGGATGTCTCAAGCTTTATTAAAAAATTAATTTATTGAAGTATATCACTCATACATAAATATACATAAACAATAAGTATATAATAATAGTTGTGAACTTCAAAAACATACATAGCATCATATAGGACTCTCATAACTCATCCTACCACCAATAACTTGGATTGTTGTTAAAACTTTTTAACTCATGATTAACGAGCACTGTCAAAATATTACTAATAAAATACCAAAGTATTTTTCTCCCAACCAACCCTATTGTTATTATCTTTATATCATTTTTATATGAACATACAAAAACAATGAAGTGTATAGTAAAAGTTGTGGACTTACAAAGCAAACATGCATAACATCATACAGGGGTCCCATACATCAACCCTCCATTGACACCATGCATTGTCCTGAGATGTTTGTTACAAATTATGAAAGAATATTGTCAAAATCCCACTACTAATCATAGTCCTTATCTTACATTTGGTGTGTTTTTCCCCCAGACCCACCCTATTATTATTTTTTAAATATATTTTTTTATGACAGAAGTTGTAAAGTTATAGAACAATCATGTACATGTGCAGAATTCCCAAACAACACCCCTCAGTCAACACACCACATTGTGGTGGAATATTTGTTACAGATAAGATAATATCATCTGATTGTTACCATGTCCATAGTGTACATTTGGCCCACATTTTCCATACTGCCTCATTATCAACACAGTACATCTTTTGTGTAGATGCAAGAATATTATATTATTACTGCTAACCACAGTCTGTAGGTCACTCCAGCTGTTTTTTTCCCATGCTTCTCCACATTCCCAACACCCTGCAGTAGTAATGCACATTTGCATTAGCTCGCAAAGGACAGTCTTGCATCTGTACCATCAACAACAATTCTCATCCACCTCTTGGATTACTGTGCTATTAAGTTCCTAGATTATTCTCTAGCATTCTGTCAATTGGCATTTGCACCCTTTAGACTACCATTTTCAGTCACATCCTCATTTATAAACTGTTACTCACTGTATGTTACCATCTACTCTATACATTTCCACACTTTTACAATAAAGCTAATTAAAACTTCTATATACATTAAATATCAGTATTCCATCTCAGTTCTCCTCTCATCTCCTTTAAGAATCCACCACCTACTACCAGGTCTTGAGATATTTTCCTACAATTTTTTCTAGAAGTTTTATGGTTCTCCCTTTATTTTTAGGTTTTTGATCCATTTTGAGTTAATTTTTTGATAAGGTGTGAGAAAGGGGTCCTCTTTCCTTCTTTTGGCTATGGATATCCAATTCTTTCAGCACCATTTGTTGAATGGACGGTTCTGCCAGAGCTGTGCAGGTTTGACAGACTGGTCAAACATCACTTGACCATACAAGTGAGGGTCTGTTTCTGAACCATCAGTTTGGTTCCATTAATCTATGTGCCTGTCTTTATACCAGTACCATGCTTTTTTTAACCACTATAGTTAGGTATAGTGATTTACCACTATACTTAGGTAATGTGATTTAAAGTTTGGAGATGAGGGTTTGCTTTTCCTTTTTATGGTGTTTCTAGATATTCAGGACACCTTACCCTTCCAAATAAATTTGATGATCATATTTTTTATTTTTTTTACTGGAATTTTTATCAGGATTGCATTGAATCTGTATATCAATTTGAGAAGAATTGACATCTTAATGATATTTTGTCTTACTATTCATGAGCATGGAATGTTCTTCCAGTTATTTAGGCCTTTTTTGATTCTTTTAACATTGAGTTGCAGTTTTCTGAATACAGGTGCTTTACATCGTTGGTTAAGTGTATTTCTATTTGAGTTTTATCTGTCATATTTTATTTTCACCAACCTTTTGACACTTTTAGTTAGTTTCATTGATATAATCTTCATTTATAGATCGTCTTCCAGGCCTCTTTCTCCTGTCTTTTCTTTTCAAGCTTTAGCACACACTTAAGTATTTCCTGAAAATCTGGTCTTTTGCTTAGAAATTCTCTCAGTTTCTGTTTATCTGTGAATATTCTAATCTTGCCCTCATTTTTGAAAGACAGTCTTGCTGGATATAAGATTATTTGTTGGAAGTTTTTCTCTTGTGGTATCTTAAATATATCAGACCACTGTCTTCTTGCCTCCATGGTTTCTGGTGAGAAATCAACACTTAATCTTATTGGGTATCCCTTATATGTTATGCATTGCTTTCTCTTGCTTTTCTCAGAATTCTCTCTTTGTCTTTGGCATGTGACATTCTGATTGTCATGTGTCTCAGAGTTGGTCTATTTGGATTTTTTCAGATGGGCGTATGTTATGCTTCTTGGACATGGATATCTATGTCCTTCCATAGGGTTAGGAAATTTTCTAACATTATTTCTTCAAACATTCCTTCTGTCCTTTTTCCCTTTTCTTCTCTTTCTGGAACACCCATGACATGTATGTTTGCATGCCTTTTGCTGTCATTTGTTCCCTGGGACCTTGGTTCAACTTTTTCCATTCTTTTCTTCATCTGTTCGTTTGTATGTTCACTTTCAGAGGCCATTTCTTCAAGCTCAACAATTCTTTCTTCTGTCTCCTCAAATATGTTATTATGTGATTCCAATATTTTTAAAATTTCATTTATTTCACCTTTCATTCCCATAACATCTGCTATTTTTCTATGTATGATTTCAAATTCTTCTTTGTGCTCATCCAGTGTCTTCTTAATGTCCTTAATCTCTTTAGCCATCTCCTTGACTTTATTAAGGAAATTTGTTTGAAAATCTATGATTAATTGTCTCAACTCCTTGATGTCATCTGGAGGCTTATCTTGTTCCTTTAACTGGGCCATGGCTTCCTGTTAATTGGTGTGGATTGTAAATTTTTGTTGGTGTCTTGCCATCTGGATTACTAGAGTATTTATTCTGGGTGCAGTTTTTCTCTTCATTAGGACTTCCTGCCCTTTCTCCATTGCTGGCTGTGTAGTAGAAGCCAAGGTTGTAATTGGTGCTATAAGCGGTGGAGGGTCAAGCTGCCCTCATTGTGCCAAGGACCAGTGAAGTTTCTCCCATATTTCTCCTTTGCCAGGGGTAGGGGCAGAGTCACAGCTGTGTGGAATAATCCAAGTTGTGCTGGCCTAAACTGTAGTTGCCCAGAGAGACTGATGAAGCTTCTTGGCCCTTTCTCCCCTGCCTGGGGTGGGGATAGAGATGCAGCTGTGAGCAGCAATCTGTGCAGTGTGGGTCCAAGATGACCACAGTTACCCCGGTAGATTTCCAATTATTCATTCTGTGCCTACCAAAGGTACCTGCAGTTATCTGGTGCAGTGCCTGCTAGCCTCCTCCCTGCCAGAGGCAGGGCTGAAGCCTAGGCTAGGGCTGCAGGCCGACTGGGTGAAAGAAACTGGTTCCTACCATCGCTGTGTTTTTTGGTCAACCCTGCTTCCCCTCAGGCTGGGGGCAGAGTCAAAATGGTGGCCACTGGCCTCTTTCTGACTTGGGCAGATTCACACCCCAGCTGTTCCTAGAGTTCTGAGCCAGCTGAGTCTACCAATCAGTAGTGAAATCAACAGCCAACCATTTCCTCCTCCACTGTTTTTGAGAAATGGAGCTTCCAATTCCAGTCACAGAATATCTCTTGGGGTGGCTTGCACTGCCAAAGTATAGGATAATCACCAGCCTCAGTGGCTTGGCTGGATAATTTCCCGGAGACACTGGCACAGGTCCCCACAGCTTCCCCCCTTTTGGAGGTGGCACTGGAGCCTAGGCTAGAGCTGCAATCTGATCTGTATGGAAAGAAGCCAGTTCCCACCAGCACTATGATTTTCAGTCCATCCCACTTCCCCTCGTGCCAGGCGCAGAGTTAAGATGGTGGTTACCGGCCTCTTTCTGACTTGGAAAGGCTCAAACTTTAACTGTTCTCAGGATTATACTCTAGCCCGCTGGAAATACTCATCATTAGCTGAAGTTGGTGCCCAACCATCTCTTCCTTCCCCATTTCTGGGAAGTGGAGCTTTCAATTCCAGCCATGGAACAGCTTCCAAGGTGGCTTGTGCCTCCAGTGAAGGATGGGCACTGGCCTCCATGGTGTGGAGAGCTCTACTTAGGAATCTTCTCTGCAGATGGTCAGTCACCTCCTTCCATTCCTTCACGGATGTGGCAGGATGCTCTTCTGGCTCCTGGAGGCCCCAAACAGGTTTTCAGCTATCTCCAGGGAGCTCTGGGTGTTTACTAACTGCCCTGCAGCAGGAGCTGACTCTAGGAGCTCCTTACTCTGCCACCATCTTGCTGGTTGTCCTGTCTGGAACTTTTTAATGGTAGATTATAAAATTTGCTTTGCAATTCTATGATTATGGTTACATATATTTTAAATTTTAGCTTATATTTGATAAGAAATTACCTTCTTTCTCTAGATACTATTGCCATACTTTCTTTTTCTTTATTTCTCTCCTGTGTCTGAGGTTATAGCTCTCTTTTCATTCTTAATGAATATATTTTTACTTCCTTCTCTTTTTTTGAGATTTTATGATAATTTCACCTATTTCTTATTGGTCTTTCCTTTATGAACATCACTTTTGGCTTTATTCATCCTTTTTCCTTTTCTTTCTGGTTATTCCCAAAACAGGAGGAAATGTCCAAGAGAATTGGACATTCCCTGAAATTGCAGCACATCTCTTCCTGTTTTAGGCTAGCTTTCCCTTCTCTGGGCATCCTTCTAATCTTTAGGTTCTACTGTGTCTTGTTGTTTTTTTTTTGTATTTGTTTTTTATTTTGTTTTTGTTTCCTTCTTTTCCTCTTGTCTTTAATCTTTTTTTTCAAATGTTGTTTGTATTTTCTTTTTTTCCACACTTTTTTTTTCACCAAGACAGAAAACATTGTTGGTTTCCTAACAGGGGGAAACCTTTAACTATATGAGTGTGGAAAGCAATAGATGACTATAAAATAGATTCCACACTCTACAAACTTCTGAGAAGGGGAGGAGGATCAAATACTAGATCCAGAAATAATGTGCTATATTATACACTTTTTCTCTTTAAGTGTCTAAAAACTCTTAAGAGTTCTGAGCTTGGAATCAGGAGATCAGGAGACTCAGATTCTAGGTTTTGTTTAACTAAAGATTAAAAAATTAACTCTTCACAAAGGAATCTTTCACAAAATTTTCCTTTCACTGATTACTTAAAATTAGAGAAGTACATTTAGATAGACTGAAAAAAAAATCTAAGTTTTACAATCATAATAATTACTTCAAAGCCTAAAACAAAAGTTCTTGTTTGTTTATTGGTTTGTAATGATTCACACTTCAGTGGTTTAGACCAGGTCATCTGAAGACTGAATTTTAGTGAGAAAATTACAGTGCCAGTTGCAAATGGAAAAAGTTTCTCAGTTGAGGCACATGACTTTGGAGAGCTCCGATTCCAGGGTGAGCCTGTTACCTGCATGTTTACCTGTGCAAGAAGCACAGCTCGCATAATTGGCACCTTTTGTGTACTGAAGATAGACACTTTCTCTCATATTTTTATTTTTAATTTTTTAGTGAAAGAGGATAGACAATCTAATATTATTTAGTTGTGAGGGGGGAGGAAAATCTCTGATTGTTTTTCACAGGCTTTGGAGACAAAAGGTCCTTGCCTCCAAGTATTGGCAATTTTCAACAAAAAGCACTCATTTTAAAGCACACAAGGTATGTTGCTTATTGCGATTTGTAGTGATACAAGAAAGCCCAAACATAACAGTATTTAAAAAGAAAGCCTTATGCTAGTACATTCCATAATTCTGGCTTACAAAGCATTAAGAGGAAATGAAACTTTCATGCCATCTACGCACATCTCAACCCTTCAGTGTGTCCCCAGAAGTCAGGTAACAGTTCTGTGTAATAGCTCTGTGTCAGAAGACCGTTCAAGGCAGTGACATAGAAATTTAACACATGGAGTGTCCTGCTTTGCAGCCAAGTTCCTTTATTTCCATTATTTGACAGGAAGATGATATCAAAGGCTGCAGAAATGTGTTAAGGGAAAGCTCAAATGCTAGTGTGTGTGGTGGAGCAGGTGAGGAGTTAGGACCGTGTCACACGCTGACAGGAAAGGGAGTATCGGGCTACCCTGTGAGTGAAGCATTGAACAACCTCGAATATATGCTTTTTGTAGAACTCTCAGTATCTAGAGGGAGGGGCAACCTTTCTGGCGTGAATGCTCTACTGCTGTGGGGATCCAGTGAAAGGTCTTCTCAGGGTTTGTTTAAAAAGGTCAGCTCAGGAACTACTGACCTCCATGACTTCAGCCTGACAGTTTCAGCACCCTCACAAAATCTCTCTTGTCACGTCTAGCCTCCTGTGCTTTTCTGAAAACAAAACCTTCTACCACCTGCCGTCTCTTATTCCATCAATGAGCAACACGCTCTCTCTTCAGCTGATATTTCAATTTATTTGTGGTTAGATGTGCAATAATCCTCTGCCTGAAGCTGAGGGAGCAGTTTAAAGATTTAAAACAAAACAAAGCCAGTGCTTCAAATATCTCTTCATGCAAAGCTTACCAGACACAAAAATGTGGCTAATTCTCATCCATACAAAAGCAAAACTAAGACACGCAGATGGTCAGTGCCTGCCCTCTACAGAGGGAGAAGCAGGGTTGGCTCCAACTAACAAATAATTATCCAGGTCCTTTGTAAATCAAGTTGTCCCACTTCTCCTGTGAGCCTCCACAAAGACTGCTGCATATATTTGCCATTAGCTCCTTCTTTGTCTGGGGATTTTGTTAATGCCCTTTCTTCATATAAGTTTGTGTCGCCTTGTTCTCACATTTGACACCAACTGAAATAGCCTTGCAGAACCTTTGTTTCTGTTTTCTTCAAAATGTGTATTCCTCAATGAGGTTTCATCTTAATCTCTTCTTTTCAAAAGGATATGAATTGAACATGCAGAGAATCAGCCTAACAGGACCGATTATCAATTTCCATTTCCTTTCAGCGTCTCTGCCACCCATGGGGCTCCTAGACAGCTTTCCTTGAAGACAAAGGGTGCCTGAAATGGACAACTTTATTTTATACACTGGTCTCTTAGTGGACGACAGAGACTCATCGCCCATAATAAATCCTCCCTCTGACCCTTTTATATAATGCACAGCTGAGCTAAAAAGGAAATCAATGTTGCAATTTTAATTTAGCACTTTCATTCTGTTAATTTATCTAAAAAATCCTATGCCATGACTTTCCCTTGTCAAAACAGCCAATTCCTGTCAATGTGAAAATGTGAAAATGCTTTCAGTTTCTTCCCTTTTTAAAAAAAATAGTATGGCTGTAAAAACCATGGGTCACATACTAAGCCCTCCATGTTTTTCTTTTGAAAGCAAAGCTCCTTTGGAAATCAATGTGAGCTCAGTAAGTTGGAGAAATATGTAGGGTCTCTAGAGAGAAAAGACAAACATAGTTTGTTAGCTTTGCTAAAAATGCTTGTGAAACACTACAAAAATAGGATGCCAACTGTCTGAAGTGTGCATTTGGTGGCAAAGCCTGGTCATTTTAGTAAACAGGGTCTATTTAATCATGATTAATCCCTATGGAGAGTTCGAAGTAGTGAACAGCAGTGTGTTTTCTGCCAGAGCACCATAAAATGACTCTTTAGTTTCACTCTTTTCTCTCTGTACTTCAGAACTTGAGAATAAGCCACAGATGGAGACTCACACTGCACTGGGCAAGACGCTGTTACAGGGGAACCAGGCCAGCTCAACGCCACACTCCAACCAGTGCTGTGGTGGAGATGCGGGGGTGTGCAGCCCACTTGGGAGGTGGAATCTGCCGCCTTTCCAACACAAATCTAATGCCAAAAGAATTGTTTAAGTCTTTGCTCAAATATCACCTTCGCTGAGGAGACCTTTCCTAACCATTCTATTTAAATAGAAATTCTTCCATGCCTTCTGCCAAGCCCCAGCCCTCTTTGTTTCCCTTCCATGCCCCTTTTACCTCTCATTAACACTTATGAATTTCGACCTCACCTTATAATTTATTGTCTATATCCACCCCAAGTAAATGGTACGCATTCTGACTTGTTCACTAAATTATCTTCAGAGCATAGAACAGTGTTTGACACATCGTAGGAGCTCAAGAAACATTTGCTGCACAAAGGAAATGGCATAGGGCCACCCCTTGGCAAGTTGTCATCTGTGACAGGAAGGCAGCAAGGTACCTCTATTGTGACCCCAGGACAGAGGCCCTGTGTAGAGGGGATTACTTCAAGCTATTTCTCACAGTGACTATGTTGAGAAAGAAAATCACATCCTGCTCGTAGAACCTTCTTGACTGCTCAAAGATTTGGGCCTGCTGCAGGGAACAGAACCCAACTCCAAACCCAGGACAAGGAAATTAGCCCAAGCGTGGACTTGTAAATAGAGTCTGATCTTCGGACTCGTGTGTTGTTGCAGAGACAAACCCAGCTGGATTGGATTTTAAACAAGTCTTCAGTTACTGGTCCAGCATGCTTTAAGCAAAGTGAGTCAATGAGGGCCACTGTGGCACTGGTGCCATCCTAGGCACTGCAGAGGAGACAGCATCCTGGCCTACCTCTAAAAGTAGCTTAAGATCTAGGGAGATTAGTACATATGTTTCAAGTTCAAAGCAGGACATGGAGTATACCATCTCAGGGAATCAGAGAAAGTTTTTCCAGGGGAGTAGCTTCATGTAGTCCACTTACCTTATAGACATGTACTGGAGGAAATGTTAAAAACGAGTTAATTCTAGAAGGACTAGTGCCTGGGTATATTGGAGATTGGGTTTTGCATGTTTTACTGTTTAATGGGGAAACACCAATAGTGCTTAGGAAGAGGACAGATTTAATTCAGAGGTTATTGCTTTAGGCACTGTGACAGTTTGAGATTATTTTATGAATCCCAAAAAGAAAAAGATTATGTTGTAAACTAATCTATTCCTCTGGGTGTGATACCCTTTGATTGCATTAGATTCAGCTGAGATGTCTTTGATTAAATTACCTGTTAAGATCAGTAAGCCCCATGTGCAAGGAGTGCGCCCCATAAGGAGAGCCGCCCAGCACGAAAGAAAGTGCAGCCTGCCCAGGAATGGTGCCGCACACACGGAGAGCTGACACAACAAGGTGATGCAACAAAAGAAACACAGATTCCCATACTGCTGATAAGGATAGAAGTGGTCACAGAAGAGCACACAGGGAATGGACATAGAGAGCAGACAACTGGGGAGGGGGGGTGAGAGGGGAGAGAAATAAATAAATCTTAAAAAAAATCAGTAAGGTGTGACTCAGGTTGAGTCCCCACCCCTCGGTGGGCTGATATAAATGAACACTCTCAAGAAGACACACAGAGGAGAGAACTTTGTCCTTTTGATCCTGCCATGTGACAGAAAGGAGAAAGCTCAAACAGCTAAAGCCCCCAGGGAAAGATGGACCATTTGTCTGATAGCTTACAGATGACCTTGAGAAGAGAGCTAAGACTGATATAGGAAATCTAGAGGTGGAGGCTGAAACCCGGCAGAGACAGCCTGCCACCTTGCTTCAACATGTGGCAGCTGACTTCGGTGAGAAAGTACCTCTTATGGTACCTTGAGTTGGACTTTTCATGGCCTTGGGACTGTAAACTTTTACTTAATTAAATACCCTTTATAAAAGCCAACAGATTTCTGGTACTTTGGGTTGGCACTCCTTTGGCAGACTAATACAGGCACTGTGCTTCTTTCTTTTTTTGTGTGGCTGTAATTAATGAAGCAAATAAATATTTGGAAGTATTGTACCATAAAGATTAAGAACTATGGACTCCATCCACCCTCTAAATTTTAAGCCTAAGTGTCAAATATTCTAGAATAGAGAATCATATACTTGTGTTTCAAAGATGACTTCCGCCCCCACCCCCACCGCCGGACTTTGCGACCTCTCTCATCTTTTTTTCTTTCCAGTTGTCTTAACCTGGTTGGAAATTCTTCCTTATTTTCAGCCCAAATCTCTTTTCCTTATTTATAAACAATTTAATCTTATTTGATCCTAGCTGTATAAAGAGAATTACCATATGGAATTACCATATCAGCCTGCTTATGCCTGAAGAAACTAAACAAGTAAACTTTGTTAATACAGTCTACTACTCTCTAAAAAACGTATTGCTTTAATCTTTCCTTATATCACTTATTTTACCCCTTTATTTAATTTTGAAAAACCTTCTCTCAACTCTCCTCGTATTATTTTCTACAGAGTGACAAGAAAACTGTATCTTTACCTAAAAATAATATAATTATTATAGAGACTAGTGGATGATCATTTTGTGACTTTTTTATGCCATTAATTGGCTTTTTATTCCTCATTTTCACTGCTCTGATTAGTCAAATTAAATATAAACTTGTCTATAACCTCAGATATTTTTCTTCTATACTTGGACCAAGTTAGATCAGACTTTTCTATTATCTCCAAAGCAAAGGTTAACTACCATGTGGACAGGGAATAATGAAACATGGTTCCTGACACACTTACTTAAGAGTTAAAGGAGAATCCTCAGTTTTTTCTGTTGGTGATATATAGACTGAAAATAACGTAGTATATTTTCACCTGGGTTCTGAAAATTGGGTATTTTTACATAGAAAAAACATTTTTGCTCTGCATGCTGGTCAGTATTAAGACATTCAAAAGAAGACAAAGAGTTTACCAGACATTCTGTAGATTATATTTCTAATAAATTCTACATCTAACACTGAGGTTGAGGTTTGACCAGTTCATTGAGACTTAGACCTTTATTATCTTCTGGAATTGGTTCTCTCAAATGAATTTAAGAAAAACAGTAAAAATTCAAGGGAGCAGGGTTTGAAATATAGTACTTTCAATAGCCCAGGGAACTCGTTATTCTCTAAATCTGATAAACAAAGTGAATATATGAAGAAAAATATATATACTCCTTGGCAACACATTTATATACTAGCTTATTTATGAAATTTCTCTTTATTGGTCCTTTCAATGTAAGAAAAAAATTTAGGTGATTTAAACATAGCTGAGAGCATTTGCTAACCAAAATACCAATATATGCATGAATGCATATCAACCTTTACTTTTATGTTTTTATTCTTTCAATCATCTTTCCCTAATTTTTCTATTTTTTATCTAGTCTTCAACAGAATTTTTAAAGCTTCATTACAACATTCTAAGTATCTTATTTCCTATTTAGCCACTGCTGTGCTTAGGCAGACACTTATATTGAGTTATCAGAAGACTGTGCAGGTTCCGAGCCCTGCAGCATACAGAAGTAGTCTGGGTGATTTGGGTCAATGTGCAATAATGAATCTGGGTACCTGCCAAATATGGTCTGCCATTGTGAAGTTTCATTCCTGCATTTTAAATTACAGTGGAGTTTCTTGTATTTTATTTCACTTTTCCTTGGATTTTGTTTCATTAAACAACTTAGGAAAACTATTTTACACTCTCAATTTCTACCTTAAAGTCTCTGATTTACGCTGATTTATGGTTTGGATGATACAAAACCTAATCTGTAGGAATTAGAGAAAAATTTCATAATGAACTTATCACCTTGCCAAAGCAAAGGGCACCTCTGACCAATCTCCCACCAAAAATGGCACACGTTTCTGGTATTTTAATGTGCCATTAGTTTGACCAGGCAGATTTAAATCATTAATAGAATAATTCTCCTAACCCCTAGGCTATTTATACCTCTTAATACCTCCTTATGAGAAAAGGCTTAAAAGTTATGGTAGCTGGGTTGCAACACTTGAAAATTAGCAACTTTCCTGAGTAATTTTAAAAACATGAAGTGATGTCATTTCCCAAGGAACAGTCCAGGAAACCAAAGGACTAAGTTTATTCCAAGCACAGATTCAATGGGTCAGTGTCCACATAAGAATTTGCATTTTATATTATTTTCTTCAACATGCTTCAGTCTCTAGTGAGGATGAAAGAATATAGTCTACGTTGTTCATTTAGAATTTAGTCTTCCTATTTGGATAGATAATTAAGGATGATTTCGACATTAAAATGTTCGATTCCACTGAGAAAAGCTAGATACTTCTAGCATTTCCTACCTCTTTGATCACTCTGGATGATCCACCATCCCTGCCCCCAGTATTTGTGCATCCACCCACAGAATAGTTTACTTGATCTTCTCTTAGTGACTTGCTGTGTGATCTTTGCCTTATGAAATTGGGAAAGTCACCTAATCTTTTCGTTTTCTTCTCATTTATTTTTTTTTCTCTATTTTTTTTTAAATGTTACATTCATAAAATATGAGGTCCCCATATACCCCCATCCCCCTCACCCCACTCCTCCCAATCAACAACCTCTTTCATCATGCTGGGACATTCACTGCATTTGGTGAATACATTTCGGAGCACTGCTGCACCACATGGATAATGGTTTACATTGTAGTTTACACTCTCCCCCAGTCCACCCAGTGGGCCATGGCAGGACATACAATGTCCAGCATCTGTCCCTGCAGTACCAGCCAGGAAAACTCCAAGTCCTGAAAATGCCCCCACATGACATTTCTTCTCCCTCTCCCTACCCTCAGCAGCTACCATGGCCACTTTCTCCACATCAGTGCCACAATTTCTTCCATTACTAATCACAATAGTTTCATAGTAATCAGTGAGTCCACTCTAATCCATACTCTATTCCTCCATCCTGTGGACCCTGGGATGGTGATGTCCACTCCACCTCTATATCAAGAGGGGGCTTAGATTCCACATGGATGATGGATGCAATTCTCCTGCTTTCAGTTGTAGGCACTCTTGGCTCCCTGGTGTGGTGGTTGATCTTCTTCACCTCCGTTTAGCTGGCCTGGGTAAGTCCAATAAACCAGAGGGTAGGAGTTGCAAGTCTGTTGAGGCTCAGGGCCTGGCTGTCACATGGACAGTCCAGAGATTCAGGTCTCCTGAGTACACACCAACCCCGGCGCCAACCACAGGTCCGGTAAAAGTAACAGAGGAGGCATATGTAGAAAGGTCACATCTGAGTCCAACTCCATCACACTCAGGAACACAAACTCCAAAGTAGGGCCAACTGACATGGCACTGAACTCCAGAGCCATGTGCCATGACCATAGAACCTGTGAGTCTCTGCAGCCCTCAGAAGAACCAGTACCTGGGCTCGTATCTACTTTGGCTGTCTCTGGGACCCTGCTGAGGTGAGTGTAACCACAACCCCTGTGATGACCTTCTGACTCTTTTTTGGAGACTCTTAATTGCTAGATGAGGAGACTATAAAGACTCTAAAGAATCCATGGGCCTTAACGAGGGAACTTAGAGAATCCTTACTTTTCCTGGTGGGTGTGAAAGAAAAAATCTAGGTTCACACTGAATAACATTTGGAGGGAATGAATTAGTAACGTAAAAACCACAACTTTTATAACAGTTTTAGCCTTAATTTTGAAATCTTGGAAAAGGATTCTTTTAGAATCAGTTAACAACTAGTGAGAAAGAAATAAACCACTTGTTTTTGGAGTGGAGGCAATAAATGCTTTCAGGACCTTGTGCTAAGAACGTCTCACATTAGCTCGGATGAAAATCTTAAGACAAGAGGAATTATTTTAAAATATTTCTTTTTCCTGCTTGCCAGCAAATGGAAACAGAACATGTACGACCCATTTCTCCTGGTTTATGTAGATGAATCTCTTTTTCAAAAGACAATCTTGAACACGCAAGGTCATTTTTCTCCACTATATAAACCAAAATAGTATCACATCTTAGGCATTCTGATTCTTTGCTACTCAGATGAAGCATCTGATTTGTAAAATTAAGTATATTGCAGGAAAACCTCAAATAATGGTTTGAAAGATAAATTCCAGTTTTATACTTTTCTAGTACATATAATTATTAGAGCTATGATAATATGTTCATAGGCCTGGGCTTTACGAACCTCAATTTACTGAACATGCCAGAATAAACCATGGCTAGCAATCAATTTTCTTAATGTAAGTGGGGCTTTTAAAATGCTTGAAATGGTTGACTGTATCTAGTGGAGAAATAATAATTTGTTGCTTCCCTTTCTTTTAAGACTATTAATGGATTAGTAAATTTTTTGAGATTAATATTACTATGATCAGTTTTAGACTTGCTCTTGTCTGACTTGTCACAGATTCTGAATTTTGGTGATAAAAATGAGTGAATTTACTGTACCTGTGAGACTCTTTCTAGAACTGTTGGTTTTTTGTTTTTTGTTTTGGTTTTCACCTACCAGATGTGGAAAGTAATTAATAGTTGGAGAAGTTGAGGGGCAGTGGTCATTTCTTCACTTTGAGCCCTAGGCTCCCAATTGATTTCGAATCTTAAGATTCCAATTGAATTGAATCTTAAGATTCCAAATTCTAAAATTGAGTATCTGCTAAATTTATTCAAGGACTTCTAAATGTGAATCTCTGAAAAACTTGATCCTATCCTGGTAATTTTTTATTGCCTAAAGATTATAATGCATTTCTGTATAAATGTCTTGCTGAAAGCTTTAGCTATTAATGAAACACACTTTGCTGTTTCTCTGTGTCCACTTGTCCACACTTAACCTCCTCTGAAACTGGAGTCTTCAAGTGCTCCATTACAGCTGGCACCTCTCAACCTATGCACATGATGCTGTCTGGGCCTGATCTTCCCTTCCTCCATTCTTAGTATGGCAGATCATGATGGATCCTTTAGTTCTGGTTTAGATATCACCTCCCCTAGGAAACACTCCCTGTTAATATTCACTTCTTTAACACCTGGGATTAACCCATTCACAGCATATACTATACTAGCCTCTAGTACTTGACTCTATTTCTAGGCTTAGGCTTCAGGGCAAGGCTGGAACCTTAAAGTATTATTAGAGCAATGTCTGTCAATAGGGGTGCTCGATATATTCATTCAGTAAATGAATGGATATTTCTTTAATATGTGCTTTCCCATGATTTCTCCATTTCAGGTCTTTTTATATCCTGGCACAGTTTCTTAGAATACTTTTTTTTCAAAAGATTTATTTTTCATTCATTCCCCCCTCTCCCCCATTCACTGTGTGTTCTTCTGTGACCGCTTCTGTCCTTATCAGTGGTACTGGGAATCTGTGTTTCTTTTTGTTGCATCATCTTGCGTCAGCTCTCCATGTGTGCATCACCATTCCTGGGCAGGCTGCACTTTCTTTCGTGCTGGGCGGCTCTCCTTACAGGGCACACTCCTTGCGCGTGGGGCTCCCCTATGAGAGGACATACCTGTGTGCCAGGGCACTCCTTGCGCACATCAGCGCTGAGCATGGGCCAGCTCCACACGGGTTCAAGGTTTGAACCGTGGACCTCCCATGTGGTAGGTGGATGCCCTATCCATTGGCCCAAGTCCACTTCCTGCTTAGAATACTTTAAAAGCCTTTGTTTTCTTTGGGAATTCTCTGCTTTGCTTTGACTGGACAGTCATCCATTTATTTGTAAATATTTCTGAGTTTCTTTTATGTACGAGGCACTTTAAAAGTTTATGGAAAAAACCCCACGATCAATTAGACTTGGGTGTTGTCCTGCAGGGGTTCATAGTCTAATAGAAAAGGAAGACAGGCATAAAGAACACTAACATCAGAGTAGAAAACGATAAATGCCCTGGAAGGAAAATGACACGTCCAATTGGAGGGATAAGATGAACCTTCCTGATTATAAGCAAGGCTGTAAAGCATACCCAGAGTATGGGTATCATGATCCAGAGAGAACAGAAATTCCAAGCCAAGAGATAACATGAGTGAAGAATAAGATAGAGACAAAGAAAAAAGCCTGATTTAAGCTTAGGGTTTATAAAAAAAAAGCAGTAATGCCAATAGCATCATAAAGAGAAAGCCTGATGCCAGGTAGTGGAGACACTTGAATGCTAGGCTAAGGAGTCAGATTTCTGGTAAGCAAAGAGGACTATTGAAAGCTTCTGAGCAGAGGTATACATCGTTCATTGGCTGACTCTTCATCTTCCTATACAATATCTCTGTATTTAACTCTTCTTTTTATGAAACTACAGAAATACCCCTCATCCCATTTCAGGTTTCTTGCCCTATTATTTTATGACATTCTAAAAGATTCTTCCAGAAAGCTCAACCTGGGGATTGCTAGAAAGGTCACTGTCAACCCATTTTTCCCCATCCTCATTAAGCTCTATTACCACATCACGTTCAAAATCCTGATAATTAGCCTATACTGCAGTTTTCCATTGGCATTCTTTCAATTGCAATTTACCTGGAACACCTTTTCTTACCTCTTCAGAGATCTTTTACTTCAACTTTTCATTTCCTTGTTGTCAGGCCTCTGTGCTATCTCTCTTTTTTTAAAAAGCAACTCATGGCTAAGTTCCCTTGGACATCTTCTTGGATTATGTAAAAAGTCTATCACACAGAGGCCATTATCCTCAACACATGTTGTTATATATCTCAATAATTAATCTTCTACTATTGCTGATCGTGCATGAATTAAGCACGTAGTAGCAGGTGCTTAATGAATGAATGAATGAATAAATGAATGCTGGTTCATGTTGTAATACATGATCCCCAGTATTAAGGATTAATTTTTATATTTTACAACCTTATCCACTGTCACTGGTAAAGACACTAATAAATGCTAATTAAATGAGTATACTTAATTCCTTCAGCAAAAGGGAATGCCTGTGGAAAATACATTTTCTCACCTCAAAATCCATAGAACAACAACAAAAATACATAGCATATCATTTACGGTATCCAGGATAATACAGAAAACACTGTTTAGCTCTCATTTGCTGATGCCTGAGGTATATGATTTCAATAAAGTATAGCCATTGTTGATTTTTTTTTAAAAAACAGCCAACCTCAAAGGCTTCATATCTTTGAACTAAACAAGAATTCTGGGTTTTTATGACTTGCACAAACAAACAGAAGCTGACTGTGATTAGAGTTATCTGTGGCCAATATTTTAATTCCATTGTTCAATAATTCCCATTCCTTTGCATTATTTTTGCTTTATTATACTCTTATAATCCTCTCAAATATATCTATAAAACTTTATAACCCTTTTCCAATGGCATATGGTGTGTGTTCTGAAGAGAAACATGTTTATGAGCTGAAAGATGGGAAGAAAATGTAAAGTGCTCTTGCGGGACTCCGGGAGGGATTGCTGTCTGCCTGTGTGCAGGGAACACTGCCGTATATCAGGCTCTTGCAACCTGGATCTGTTAAAACAAGGAAGAGAAGTCTAGGAATGTACTATGCCAACTTTGATGCTTCTCAGGTGTTTTTTTTTTTTTTTTCCTACTGAAGATTGAAGTAAACTGTTCCTGAAACAACATTCTAATTCTGTATGCTGTAGAGGATGGGAAGGAGGGAAGGAGCAGAAATTTAGAGTGGTTAGAAGTATAACAACAAACACAATTTTACTGTCTACTTCCCCTAGAGTCGTCCTAGATTTTGCCCAGGCCAGAGCTGGCAACAGTGTTCCTTGGGAGCACTTGACCTTCTGTAATCATTCTTGGAAACCTATAGATTCTTGTTCTGAAAGTTTCTTCTGTGTTCTTAAAATACTGCACTTGCTGTGCACTGGATTCAAATTTTCAGCTGCCTCCTAGACTCCCTAGTTGTTCTCCTTGTCACAATCATCCATCTAACCACAAAGACATATGAGAAACTTCAGTGTTATCTCTCACTTCTCTCTTTTTGCCCCCTAGTTGGTCCCTAATTGTAGTTTTTCTTCTCTCTGTGCTCTCATAGCCACCTCCCTCCTTCATTTCCTAGTTTTAGGCCTCAAACTTCTCTCTCATGGCACATTTCAAAAGGTTAATTGGTTGCTTTTGACTCTAGACTTTCCCCCTCAAATTACCCTCCACATGCTGCCAGCAAAATTGATATTCCTTTAAGAATGTCTTAAGTAGCCCATTAAATAAACAATGATTCCTTTCCCTCCCTCTACTGAATTCCAGGTTCTTTGCTGAAATTAACAGCCCCTCGGGATCTCAACCTAGTTCTCCTTGGCAGCCTCACCCTGACTCACTGTTTCACACACCCTGTATGTCAGCAGCTTTGAGTGCATTACAATCTTGTACACACTCTGCTCAATCTTGAACCCTTTTGAAATTCTCCACTCTCTGATATATGGTTCCTCTGTCAAAGGCTCTTATATTTATTTCTGGATTTCTCAAATTAGAAACAACCCCTCTTCTCTGTTCTCTGATACAACTGTTGCATCTCCGTTGCAGCATTTTTATTCTGCTTTTCATTATAGTTTGTAATCTTAATTTCTGTTGCATTCAGTGCAGTGAGTTGCATCCTTTTGCCTTCTTTAGGATCTGTATTACCCATTTGATGATGTATACTAAGTGGACCTAGAATTGTCTTCTGAGCAAAATATTGGCTTGACTCATGAAGATTTTGGCATCTAAACATCCCAGCCTTTCCTATAGGTATTTTATTAAAATATAAAATTAAAAGTCACAAATCTGCCTTTAGTCAGCCCTTTGGGGAAACTTCACTGGAGGTCATAGTAAGTGTCATCATGCCGTCTGTCTCCCAGTGCTGATAAAAAAAAACAGATTTGAGAATACAAAATATAAGGGCAATAGTCTGATGGAGCCATTTTTCTGGATTGTATACATTTTATTTCAAGGTGCTCAGCTCTTCAGAGGTCTGCTTAACTGGATGGTGTCCAGTAAAATTCTCATCACTACCAACAGAGAGGAAAAACAGTATAAAATGCTTTGCTATGAAACCAGTTGTATTTGAGTCTTTTGTGGAACACAGAAAATTATGTTCTTAGGCTAATCCACTCCTGTGGGTGTAAACCTGTTGTAGGTGGGAGCTTCCATTTGATTAGATCACTTCAGGAGGGTGTGCCCCAGGGTGGATTTTAATCCTCTTATTGATTTCTTTATAAATGGGATAAATATACAGAGAGAGAGAAGGTCACAGACACAGAGAAACTCCCAGAAGCTGAGAGAGAAGGCCCTGAGAGCCAAACACTGAAAGTAAGTGGAACACAGAAGCGGAGACAAAGCCATTGAAGCCAGAAGCTGAAAGCAATGAGTCCTGGAGGAGAAGGGACTGACGAGCAGATGCTGCCACATGCCTTGCCATATCCCCTTCCATATGAGAGAGAATCCAGGACCACCAGCAGCCCATTCTCAGGGAGAAAAGCATCTCTTGATGACACTTTCATAGCCTCAGAACTGTAAGCTTGTAAGTTCATAAATCCTATTGTAAGAGCCAACCCATTTCTGATATATTGACTTAGCAGCCTGTAGCAAACTAAAACACCAGTTTTTGCAGTCATATCAGAAATGTGGTTCTAAATATATTATCTTATTTGTTAAGAATATATCAGAGGCATTTCCCCAGGAATTCCTACTGGAAACAGGTGTGCTTCTTTTCTGTTGATTTAAACATGTAGGTCTTGTAAATTGTATATATGATTGCTACGCTGTTGAATTAGTTGTTAGGCAGCTCAGAGTCTTATTTTCCACCTCCTTTTACTAGGGTATATAGGACCATTGATACATACTGGGCTACAAATGTCATTCCATATCCATTTTATTTTTTTCATTTTAATTTCCTTTCCAATCTCTTTCTCCTAGCAATCAATCTAATTATTCATTGACAATCACTGTAACAAGCTTTAAATATGAACAGGGTTTGGAAATAATACATAAATGTTCCGATAATTTCTATTTCATAAGAAGTGCCTAAATAGCTCTTTACACATAGATGGTACTCCAGGGTTTCTTGATTAAATACAAAGAAACTCAAAGCTCTGATAAATTCCAGAGAAAATGCTATAGGTCAGGTGCAATTATTCACTTGAAGGAACCCAAATAGTCTTTTGGTCAGAGTTGAACACAATGATATGGTACACAGCACTATTGGCTTTCATTTATTCCTAGTGACTCAAATTTCAAAACTTCAGGTAATAAGGATAAGGCAATATACCCAGCATTTCCCCCATTATAATCCTTACATAGAAGATCTAAATGAGAGTGGTATTTTTAATGCATATAATAATACTTAAGCATCACAATATCAGCTAACTCTGCTAGACAAAATTTGCAAGAAAGGGCACAACTATCTTTCTCACCTCCACTGGAGAAAGGTTAGTGTTATGGGGTGTGCATAAGAGAAAGGTCAAGGAACATAGATTGCTATATGTCAGAGCAAGACAATGGAAGTACAAGGAGAAGGTCAAGAGCAATGGAAGCAAGAAACAACTATTTGTGTTGGAGTGACTGTTCATAGGATCTGAAGAAACCTGAAGACAAATGTCAGTCTTCTTGCCCTGATCACATATGAATCAATGTCGAGGTGAAATCAAGAAGCTCCTACTGAGAAGTTCAAAGAATAGAGTCAGGAATAATGAGACTGCAACCAGCCAAGAGAACAGGGTCCTAACAGGAAGGAAATGCCTGAACTGAACTCTTCATACTATGCTCAGAAGGACTACCGACCATTTAAAATGGAATACTTTTAGTTCTAAGGTTATTATGTTTTGTTTTCACTGAAATGATTTTTAAATGAAGATATATGGTTGCTAAGGTGCCTACAATTTAAAATACATTTAAGAAGACTTCTGTGACAGTCACAATTACTTAAAAGTGAACACAGGTAAATTTGGGAGGGATACAGGGAAAGAAACTCAGGACACATACAAAAACGTAATTCTTTTATTATTCTCATCAGACTTTCTTACATCTCAGCATTCATTAGGCCAATTAGTCAAATCACTGCTAACAGTTTCATCAACAGGAACAGCATGAATGAAGTTAATATTTCAGTGCAAGAACTATTACAACAAATACAATTTAAAAAACTAGGAATTTTAAAAAATATCTTGAGTGATCTAGAAATGCTCCTACAGACAAACAAAATACTAAATTATCCCACTAATCTACTCGGTTTCACATTCATTAATTTAGCTGTAATGTAATTTATAGGGATAGGAAATGAGGAAAATTGAGGAAATCGTCACAGCTCTGTGTTTATAATATGAAATAAGAAATATGCATAAGATATTTTGTCCCTTTATTTTTCAAGTATAAGTAACACTATAGAAAAATTTGACAAATGGAGAAAAGTGAAAAACAAAACAAAACAAAAAAGCCCTTAAATCCAGTATTCTAATGGGTCTTCCGGTCTTTTCATGATGTAACATGACTCTTAGACTCATATTTGGGAATCCTTCACATCTTATTGGAATGAATTGCAGCAGATGATTTGCCAACTCATAATTTTATGAGGCAGAAAAACTCAAAAAATCCTGTTCAGCAATAGTCATGCTAAATCATTATTGATCCAGATAGATTATTCCAATTAAAGAATATGAATACAAAATGATAAAGAAAAATGAAGTATCCAAAATATATATTTCTTCTCCAGCCCTCCTCAATTAAAATTCAATTTTTTTGAATGAAAAATATTAAAGAATGCTGATCACAGGAACAATTTGCCAGTTGCACTGAGTATATATTGCTCATATACTATAATGATGTTATTTTACATTTATCTGGTCTACTCCAGCTCTTTTTTGGTTATTATTTGCATAGAATACCTTTTCCCAATCTTTCACTTTTAACCTGTCTGAGGTGGGTCTCTTGTAGACAAATATAGATGGCTCATATTTTTTATCCATTGTATAAGTCTATGTCTTTTGATTGGGAAGTTCATCAATGTTATTAATGTAAAGGCATTTCTTACTTCATCCATTTCGTCCTCCAGTTCTCTGTTGTCATACCATTCTATTGTCTGTCTTATCCTTTAGTTTACCCTTTCTAATAATCTTCATTTCTAAACTCTTCTACAGATCTCTTGCCCTTGTTTTTTCCTTTCAGACTGCAGCACCCCATTTAGTTATCTCTTCTAATTCTGGTCTTTTGATAACATATTCTATTAGTTTTTGTTTGTCTGTGAAGACTTTGAAGAATTCCCAATAAGAATTTTATTATCAAGAAAGAATTACGACCTAAATGGAAATTTAATACCTAAACCAATACTTTATTTCATTCTTAGATTATTATATCCAATAGTTGGGGCTGTAATATAAAAATTAGAATTATGTTATAGTTAATCTCTATAAACTTGAATGATTTACATTTATAAAGTAAATGATGTTGCTATGTTACCAATTTTTTATAATTGAGTATATTAAATCTAACCTGGTCTTGCGCTATCTTTAAAATTTTTAATTTCTTTCAATCTATTGTGTGTTTATTTTACAATTTTACAATAAATAACTTTTTAACAGCTAAAATAACCCCCACTGATTATATACTTTGGATAGATCATATGGTATGTGAATATATCTCAGTGAAACTGCTTAATAAATAATTAATTGTGCAAGAATAGCCAGAAATAGCAGATATATGCATCAAGGGAATGAGAGAGATTGAGAGGTGAGGAATTTTTCTTGTTTGTCTGTTTTTTAAAAAATTATTATTATTTAAATTATGAAAATACTTTAATAATGATTGAAGCAATGAACATACAACTATGTGATTATACCAAATACCACTGATTTTACACTTTAGATAAACTGTATGCTTTATTAATATGTATCAATAAAGTTGATTTGTTAAAAAAAAAGGGACTCTTAGAGTATGCATTTCATTATAAGGACTGTGCCAGATCACTGCTTTAGGCATTAGAATATGCCATCTGGTGGTTGTACCATAATTTTCCATATTGATGAACATTTAAGTTACTTCCAAGTTTTTAAAGTTACCACTGTTCGATTTTTAAATAATGACTAAGTGAACTTCTATGTGTGCTGTTTGTTTGTTGGTTTGATTTTATTATTTCCTTATCATTAATGCAAAGATTTTAGATTATGGGATTTCATCCCCAAATAGTTGATGATTTCTTCCCCCAAGCCATTCACATTTATGAGAACACCAATTTCAAACCAATACTTGAAACTGTTTTAACATTATATATAAATGTAATTTTTTCTTCCTATTTTGTATATGATATGAAAATGAGATCTTATCTTTTGCTTTGAATTTTTTAAAAAACCAGTGAACTTGAAATTTTGGTCATGTTTTTTATTAGTTGTTTTCTTGATCTATGAATTGTCGGATTAACTAAATGTTAAGATAGTTTCTTAAGAATTTAAATGAGTTTTTTAGAGTTTCTACAACTGCAAGCAAAACAGTTCCTTCCGTCTGCCCCATAAGATCTAAGTCCTCTTACAATCTGCAGTGAAGTGGACAGCATCTTTCAAAATTCCTTGAGACTGAGGCATGAACAAATGTAAGAGGGGAATGCAAACACAGACCAAAGCAAACTTATTGCTACTGTAGTAAAAGAAGAAATTCTAACATTGATGTAAAGAGAGTGGTTATCAGAGTTTCTGAGAAGAGGGGCAGGTAAGAATAAGTGGAGCATAGGGCATTTTTAGGGCATTGGAATTGTTCTGCATGATATTGCAATGATGGATATAGGCCATTACACATTTTGTCAAAACCTGTAAAACTGTACAGTGGAAGGTGTAAACCATAATATAAACTATAGACCTTGGCTAGCACAGTTTCAATATTGGTTCATCAATTGTAATAAATGTACCACTCTAATGTAAGATGTTATTAACAGGGAAAAATGTGGGAGGGGGGTGGAAGGGGGAAGGGAGGGGTATATGCGAATCCCCTGCACTTTGAATGTAACTTTTCTGTAATCTACAAACTTCTCTAAAAATAAAGTTTATTAATAAAAAAAACCCCTGAGAGAATTAAGTTTAGTGCATTTGTATCCACTTGTGGATGGATTGAGAGCTGAATGAAAAAAAAATTTAATTTAGCCTTTTACAATTTAAAAATATTAACTCTGCCATATTTATAATACTTTCCTCAGATCTATTGCTGACATTTCCAAATTTGGCCTATATTTTATGTACATGAATTTTACAATTTATGCAGGTAAATCTATTTGTTGGTATCTTCTTTCTTAATTGCTTTTTGACAGTGATAACCTATAACTATATCATAGCTTTATTTTATTCTACATATTTTGTTTGAATTTATATCTAACCTATATGGATGAATCTTTTTGTTGGTGTCTTTTCCTTTTTCTATGCTTTTTAAAATTGATAACCTACAGAGATTTGATTAATCTTTAGTATTATTTTCTTCTATGCGTACTTGGTTTTTTGTTCTTTTTTATTTCATTCAAATTTTATTTCAAATTCAACAAATTAAAATAACAGAAAAAGGTGACTCAACAAGTTATGGAAATATTACTCATAAAAGCTCTGTCTTGGCACTTTTATCTCATCAAATTCCAACAACAAACTCAATTGTTCCTCCAGTGTTCAGAAAGATACACAGGTGAACTCAGATTAGTTAAATGACATAGTCAAGGTCTCCTTATTAATGTAAAAAAATTAGGAAGAGAAGGAAAAAAAGCTTAATCATATTCACATGTCACACAGCCAAACCCTACTTTCTTTTGATCTTTAGCATTACTATAGTACCTTCTTTGCTTTTGCTACAAAACATTAGAATGTTAACTGTAGTCTATAAATTACATAGTTATATTTTCTCATGTATCACCATATTCTTAATACACTTTGTAGTAGAAGAAAATTCCTGTATTTATATTATTAACCTCAATTCTCATCTACTGCTGAAATCATTGTTATACATTCCCTATACTATCCTCTAGCTATCCTTCAACTAACATTAAACTTCCTAGACTATTCATTTCAGGCACAATTACATCCATAAATCAAAAGTGTTTGTTACATTTATTATAATGTGCTATTATCAAGTCCATCCATTACCCCATATTTACATTTTACTTTATTAAACATTCTATATACATCCAACATTGTCTTCCCCTTCTCATCCCGTATTCCATCTTCCAAGAACTTCATAGCCCAACTCCATAAGTCTACTCATTGTATTATTCCATATATGTGAGACCACACAATAACCTTATGTGTCTGACTTACTACACTCAACAGAATATCCTTAAGGTTCCTCCATGATGTCATGTACTTTCCCAACTGATTTCTTCTTAAACAGCTGAATAGTATTCCATCATTAGAATACACCATATTCTGTTTATTCATTCATTGGTTGATGGGCACTTAGATTATTTCCATCTTTTAGCATTTGTGAATAATGTTGCTATGAACATCAGTGTGCAAGTATCTGTTCACATCTTGCTTTCAGTTCTTCTGAATACATTACTAGTAGTGGGACTGTGGGATCATATGGCAATTCTGTATTTAGTTTCCAGAGGAACCACCAAATCATCTTCCACAGAGGCTGCATTATTTTACACTCCCACCAGCAATGAAGGAGTGTTCCTATTTTTCCACATTCTTTACAGCACTTGTAGTTTGTTTTTTTTAATAATGGCCATTCTGTATGGTGTGAGATGATATCTCATTGTACTTTTGATCTGCATTTCCCTAATTTTCGAGTGTAATTTGGTCATGTGTATTCTACTTCATAAAAATGTCTATTCAAGTATTTTGCCCATTTTTAAATTGGGTTGCTTGTTGTTCTGCCATTAAGTTGCATGATCTCTTTATATTATATGGATATCAATCTATTAGCGGATAGGTGGTTTCTGAAGATTTTTTCCCATTGAGTTGGCTGTCTTTTCACCTTCTTAAGAAAATAATTTTGAGGCAGTATAATTTATCTATTTCCTTCTTTTGTTGCTCATGTTGGGCATAAGATCCAAGAAACCACCACAAACCACAAGATCTTGAAGATGTTCCCTACATTTTCTTCTAGGTGTTTTACGGTTCTAGTTTTTATATCCAGGCCCTTCATCCATTTTTAATTAATTTTTGAATGAAGTATGAGATAGGGGTCCTCTTTCTTTCTTTTAAATGTGAACATCCACTTTTTCAAGCACCATTTGTTGAATAGGCTATTCTGACCCAGCCGAGTGGGTTTGACAGTCTTGCCAAAAATCACTTGACCATAGATATAAGGTCTATTTCTGAACTCTCAATTCAGTTTCATTGGTCAATTTGTCTACCTTTATGCAAGTACCATGCTATTTTTACCAATGTAGCTAGATAATATGTTTTAAAATCTGGAAGTGAGTCTTCCAACGTTTTTCTTTTTAAGGATTTTTTGGCTATTTGAGGACCCTTATTCTACCAGATAAATTTGATAATTGGCTTTTCCAGTTCTACAAAGAAGGATATTGGGATTTTATTGGGACTGCATTAAATCTGTAGATCAGTTTGGGTAGAATTGATATCTTAATGTTATTTAGTCTTCCAACTGATGAACATGGAATATCCTTCCATTTATTGAGATCATCGTTGGTGTATTTCAGCAATATTTTATACTTTTCTTTTCTGAATATAGGTCCTTTATGCCTTGGTAAATTTATTTGTTAAAATTTGTTTCTTTCAGTTGCTATTGTAAATGGAATTTTTTTCTAAATTCCTACCCAGTTTGCTCATTAGTAATGAATAGAAATGCTATTGATTTTTGCAAATTTATCTTGTATTCTGCAACTTTGCTGAAATAGTCTGTAATTTCTAATACTTCAGTTTTGCCAGTGTGTCTCTCATATATTCTGGGGCATCTATGTTATGTGCATAAATACTTGTCATTGTTATTTTTTCTTGGTGAATTATCCTGCTTATTAATATATTGTGTTCTTCTTCATCTCTTATAACAGTTTTGCATTTAAAATCTATTTTATCCAAAATTAGTATCACTGTACCTGTTCTTTTTTGATTGCTGTTTGTTTGGAATATCTTTTTCCAACTTTTCAGTTTCAGTTCTGATTGTATCCTTGACTCTAAGGTGAGTCTCTTGTAGACAACAAATATATGGCTTATGTTTTCATATTTATTCTATCTATGTCTTTTGGCTGGGTAGTTCAATCCATTACTGTTCAGTGTTACTACTACTCAGGCATTACATTTCTTCCATTTTATCCCTTAGCTTTCTGTTGTCATATTTTACTCTTATCTGTCTTTTAATCTTTAAGTTTCTCTTCCTTATAATCTTCATTTCTACACTCTTCTCCAGGCCTTTCTTCCTTTTTTCCCTTTCAGGCTGCAACATATCCTTTAATATCTTTTGTAGATCCTGTCTCTTAGTAACACACTCTCTCCATTTATATTTGCTGTGAAGACTTTAAACTCACCCTGATTTTTGAAAGATAAAAATTATTGGATAATAAATTGGATAAAGTATTTTTGGCTGGCAGTTTTTCTCTTTCAGTACCTTAAATATATCATACCATTGCCTTCTTGCCTCCATTTTCTGATGAGAGATTGGCACTTAGCCTTATTGAAGCTCCATTGTAAATAATACATTGCTTTTTCTTGTTGCTTTCAAAATCCTCCCTTTATCTTTGGCCTTTGACATTCTGAATAGTAGATGTCTTGCAGTAGGTCTATTTGAATTCATTCTGCTTGGGGTATGTTATCCTTTTTGAATATTGACATTCATGTCTTTCATAAGGGTTGGAAAATTTTCAGTCATTATTTCCTCAAATATTTTTTATACCACTTTTCCATTCTCCTTCTGGGACACCTATAATGCATATGTTTATATGTTTTGTGTTGTCTTGGTTTGTTTTTATATCAATTTAATTGTATTGCTTTGGTGTATTGTATGAGACTTTTAAATTTTTCCTCTGTATTTGCTATACATTCTCATATAGCACCTTTTAATGAAAAAAACCCTTTTTGCCCTATTATTGTATGACAATTTTTATGACATATATTAACATGTTAAACATATTCAGTTCTATTTCTTACATAAATTAAATTTTAATTATGATAAGTGGAGACTGTAAATGTGGGTAGAAACATTCTACTGATAGTCATCTTTGTCTTCTACTTGATGACTTATGAACAAGCTGGGGCTTTAAAGAGCTGGCTCTCAGCTGAACCTAATGTTTCTAAAAATGGGAATAATATCACTTTCAACTCTTAAATGGAATTATTATTCTAGCTCTAAAGTGAAAATAATCCTTTTCATTAATCTGAACATAGATATTTGTTTTCCTTGAAAAAAGACATTTTAAGTAAGAATAAATTTCATATCATTAAATAGTGTTTATGTGCATGGATTCTACAGCCAGGCTGCCTTGAGTACAACTCCAGTTCTCTGTTGACAGGATGGATAATTTGGGGCAATTTGTGCACTAGTTTTCTCATATGTAAAATGCCAACAATAATAGTTAGCTCATGGGATTGTTATGAGGATTAAGTGAGTTAACATTTATATAGTTTTACCTACTTTTGGAGGAAGAGGGGACAGCATGTCAAGAAAGCCTTCCTAGAGAGGCTGACCATTAGGCTAAGTCTTAAAATACTAAGTAGATATTCACTATTTGAATTTTCTATTTTGATAAGCAGCTTCTGAAGTTTTTGGTGGTCTATGTAACAGAGAGGTGTGGGATATCGGTTTCCAACAGCTACCCTAGGTCAAATGATGTAGAAAGACACTATTGCCTTTTTGGTGGAAGTAGGGTGCTTAGAGTACTCTATGTTGAGAGTTTAGGTGGGAAAGAATCTGGTAAAATAACTTATAAAAATGGGAATAGTACCCAGTGGGTTATTCCCTCTAGGCAGACTCATATATATTATTTCTTTAGAAAGTGTCACTGAGGTAATTGATATTTGAAAAAGGCAGCCTAAAAGTGCAGCTTAATCTACCATTTTTTTTGGGTTTCTCTAAGCATTAAGTTGGGTCACCATCCATGAAGCAATGTTCCTAGAGTTTATTAGCTTAGCTTTGCTCAGACACACCTCTATTGATTTGATTTAACTAATCCTTAGCCTTCACAGAGAATTGACAAGGTACAGTTATTTGAAGGACATTTGTGTGTCTTACACAAAATCCCACTCATAGGCATTGTACATTAAATTAATAAATGTGCTTTAAATATAGATCCATGTAACATAATTTTCCCAACACGTAAGTGCCAAGAACAAAATATTTCCTAAGACAAATCTAGACAACTCCAGTTATCAGACCCTGAGGGCTACAAAGCCCATGAGTTTCTTTACCTTCTTGACTACCAATAAGTTTACAGAGCTAAACTCAATGCCCTGTTTAAGTAATTTAGCTTATTTTAGATTTCTGTTACAAGTACTTCTTACTTCCTAGATGATTCCTAATCTCTCTTAAATTGTAAAGGTTTATTATCTTAAATATTTTTAATCTGTCAACTGCTTTAAAAGTCTTATAGCTATATGAGTGAAATAGTTATTGTATGTGTTTGTCATTTGACCTTTATTAAACAATTTTTTTTAAAAGTCAACATACATAATCTTTCTAAATAGATTTTAATGTTTACAGAAGGACAGGATTTCTTTTTTTTTAACCTTTTACAATCCTCACAAGTACTCAATAAATAGCTTAATTGATTGATAGCTATCTTTTATAAGAGGAGGCATGGAGAAGATTTTTAAAGATGGAATTTCACCAAAAAAATAATGGGCTAATAGCAGAAATATTGGGTTGAAGCATTTTCTGTCATTTTCAAATCAATCCACCAAAGGACTAGAGCTATTTTTTATATGTAAGGGAGAACATATATACAATACTATACTTCAAACTTGACATAGACAACTCCCTTGTTTTAGATATTAAGAAACCGAGGCCCAGAGTGTTTATGTATTTGTTAAGGTAATGTGCTGAGTAAGTATAAAACCAAGACTGGAATTTATATCTCCCATTTATCTGTCATATAATCTGAGGCCAATCTATTTATTCACTCTCTGCATTCACACAATAGGAATGATCTGCATAATTTCCAAGGTATGAAATTCAGCATGATCCTAATCAGAATTTCATGAAACTCTAAGCTTTAGAATCATGGCACAAATAACTAAAATCCCAACCACTTACTGTGTGCTAGGCCCTGTGCGAAACAATGTTTGATTCATTATTTCATTTATTCTTCACAATAATCCTGCGAGGTAGATACAGATGAGAAAATGAGCAGCAGATCCCATGTTAATACCGGGGTTCAGCTGAGCTCTCATTCACTGTGAGTACAGCCTCACAGATCCATTACTGTACAAATACTCACAGGCTTTTCTGTTTGTATTATAAGATTTTTTTTTCCCTTAAGCAGACTAGAATTCTCAATTCCTAACCACCTGTGTTTTTTTTTTTTTTCCCTCATATAAAGTATTTCCAGGAACTTCTTGCCATCAAAGCAGAATTGCAGACTTAACATTTCAAGACAAGAAAGTCATAAATCTCTGGTAGTACTGGGATCCAAAGGGAACATTAGGTATTTGGAAAAATCATGAGGAATAATCTGAACCCCCAAAGAAGAAAGTCAGTGAAAATAAGATGCTGCTCTTGGAAGCCTTGTAGTAATGCCACTGTGTAAAGGGAAGAAAGGTAATCTAAGTTAAGAGCAACTGGATCCTATCTTTTTTCTTTTCCTTCTTCTTCTTTTTTTCTCTTTACCATCCCCAGTTCTGGTAAAGACTAGTATGTTAAGGATTCTTGGACTAGAAAGAATAGCTAAAATGGACAGCAAACTACTATATATGAAAGTGACATAAAATTAGAGAAATTCTCACCTAACTCATGTCTTCATTTCATAACTGTGATATTTGCTAAAGGTGAACATCTATTAATTTTCCTGATGGAGCCTAAGGAATAATTATGAATGGCAAATGCCAAGGAAATAACTTAATTTGAACCAGGCTTATTGTTCAGAGGCTGGTGCCACAGTGCTGTATAGTTGTATAGCGCTTACGAGTCTTTGTAGCAGATTCCATGGGCTAGAGGGCTTTCCAGGAAATGCTAAGAATATAGTGTCTTCTCAGAGGATGCTTGCCTTCTGACACATTTACCAGTTAACAATCAGGCCACACAAGCCCACAATGCTTTCAGCATGTTCAGTCATCTGCCTTGGGGAGACTGAAAGTATTACTATTGATTGGGCTTGGTGTTTAATGTGGTTGTTAAATTTTACATCACTGTACAATGGCCAATACTTTGGGTACTAATGTAATTCTTCCAGGTTTATCATCTCTTTTAAAGCTTGACTATTTAGTACATTGTGTAGCAGTAAATTCCAGACAGGGGAATAGGTTTAATAATAACAAACACTTAATAAAAATAACTTTTCTATAAGCTTTCTCATAATGGTATTAACAGGAAAAGATAATTTTGTTCACTGCATTTCTCTGCAGACATTCGGCCGACTGTGTCTCTATCAGTTTTTTTCATAATGTGCTCTTGGCACACTTTCTTTGGTATTGCTGGTTTGAGAGCACTATCTTTTTTTATCCCTGTCACCCAATGTGATATTTTGAGCACTCAAGATGTGCTGCAAGCAGGGATAAACTGATTTATATTGAGATTACAATGGCAAAGCATGTGGGATCATCTACCTCTTTGCAATGAGCCTTCGGGCAGTAACTTCATCTTGGAAATATATCTGGCTATTCTATACATTTTTTTTTTCCCTTAAAGGGCTGATAATAAATGTACCAGGCAATGATCTTCTCTTATTCACTGCTTGTAAACAGAGTGGTTTTGGTGGTGCATACCTTAACATAAAGGAGGTAATGCCTACCTCCAGCCCTTGTCACAGAGAGAGTGATGTCTCCAATATGTATACATCCCTGATCCAAAACTATCATGAATACCTTTCTAAGTAGTAGAGCTTTCACAGGTTTTTTCAGCACCCACCCACCATTTTCCCTTCTGGTTGAACGATGTTAATAGGTGTTTTTGCCTAAGCACAGATGCAATTGGGAGAGTCAAGCTGACCCTACTAGTAGATGTTGGCTGTGCGCTGAACCTGGTCAGGCTGAAACCTGTTCTTCTGTGAATGGCTTGTGGAAACTGGGACAGATGGTAGGGTCAGTAATAAGGAACTTGTTTGTTGTTGCCGACTGGAGGCCATTTCTCCTGCCAGCATGACTCCACAGATTTATCCTGGCATTGGTGACCAAGGGGAGACAAACAATGTTGTCGAACAAGCATTCTGAAAGATAGCATATGGCCAGAAAGAAATCTCTGGAGAATACCAGGAAGTGTTATGCTATGCTACAGTGTGGTAGTATTGCTCCTAAGCAGCAGGGGGCATGGTGAGTTCATCCAGTTAGAAGTATAAACAGAAGAAACTGGAGACAACAGGGAACAGTCTGGTGAACTTTGAGCTGGTGAGCAAGCGTGCTGTGTGCTGCGTCTAAGATGGTTTGCTTAATAAACTGTATTACTTTCATTCTTTTGCATTTTGCTTCCAGTGAATATGGATATAAGTTGGGTTCTAGGGTGACACGATGTTAGGCATTTTTGTTGATTTAAAAAATAGATACATGAACTAATAAGAGGGAAGTATTAATGATGTTAGTCTAGAAGCCTAGCTAATTGGTAGTCTTCTAACTAAGGAAATGCATTTTCCAGGAATATAAAGAACCAAGCTCTTCCGGCTTTAAGACTGCTCACAGATTACCGTGGAGTAGAAGAGAGCAGCTTTCACTGATTCTGGACACATGGCTGACTTGTTGGGTGTATCCTGCTCTCACAGCAACAGCTTGTGGGTAGTAGCCTAGCAATTAATTATAAAATAAGAACACTAAGGTGACTTTACTTTAGAATTTTTCAGGAATTTTGAAATGTGTAATTGAGCTTGGGTCTTTTGCAACCTGAGAACTATGACACAAATGCATATTTCTTCTTAAGCTTTTTGGATTTCACAAATTTTATTCAAAGTATAGAATAATTTCCTGAGTTGGCTCCACATTAGGAATCCTGGAATTCTTTTGGTCTGGCCTATGGCCAGGTCTGGAAATATAGTGATGAAAGAGCCACCTGAAGTGGAGGGGGATTCTCTTTTCTTCATTTTGATGTGCAACCACATCTCCCTAATTAGAGCTGGATCGAGCAAGTGGGATTTTCAAAAAAATGTAGGGTACGTTTCTTCTTCAAAGAAATAAATCATGTACTTACCAAATCCAATGGATGTGTCATGATGATGGGAACGAGTGTTGTTGGGGGTGGGGGGGTGGGGTTGAATGGGACCTCACATATATATTTTTAATGTAATATTATTACAAAGTCAATAAAAAATAAAATTAAAAAAAAAAAAAAAGAAATAAATCATAAAAATTTTAAAAATATGTATGTTATTATTCTCAAAGTGTTCCCAAAACATAAATGTTCTGAAGAACAAAAGAATCAGATATAAAATAGAACAACGAAATGGTGTCATATCCAAAGGCTGGATTTCATTCATAGAGCTAAAAAATCTTGGAGTTCAAGTGTTAAAACTTTTCACCCTATAACTTGGGTTTAGTCAACTTAAGCATTGCTGAGTCCTTGGTCTTCATGTTATTACCACTACCAGGTATTTCTATCTGAAAAGATTTTTATGTTTATAAACAACAGATTAAAGGCAAAAGTAGAGAATAAAATAAGTTCAATATCACTGTTGCAATAGTATGTTATGGGATGTTTCTTAGTCTCAGACAGGCCCCAAAGACATGAAAAAAATATTGATAAATTCTTTCTAAAGAGGACTGGACAGGACATGGTTAAAAGATGATTCAAACTTGTTCTGTAGGTCTGGGATTTTGGCCCATCACCCACATCCAACCTACCTGTGATGAGAGATTGAGAGAAGAGACCAGAGAAAAGTGAATTTCTTAAAGTCCTAGTAAAAGTACCATAGTTTCTCTCCCCTGTGCAAGAAAAGGAATCTCATGGGTTTGAGAAAGAATTAAGTTGGTTTTGGCTTGTTCTGTGAAATGCACCGTTTTGTCCAATAACCAAATAATTAATTTTGTGTTCTATTCCTAAAGTGAGAGTGGGTTTTAAGTAGTATAGTTTGCAAACTTGTGCAGGTAAGAAAAGTACATTTCTGAGTACCTGTTTCACTGACAAACCTTGCCCTTAGAGTCCAACAAGGGAAAGCATGGGAAGTGCTAAAGTTGTAGAGTGATCTTGCTTCACGCAGGAGTGTGCTTACATTGTCGGGCACAATCCCTGGCACAAATGGAAGCTCGCCAAAATGCTTGTCAGAGAAACTGTGAAGCTTGGGAGACAACAGCGGCACTGCAGGGAAGGTGGTCAACAGGTTCCTAAGCTCGAAGGGAACTGAGTTAGGGAGTAAAGATGGGCACCCTTCCCCCACCATGTCTTACCTTCCTGACCTGATCTCCTATGACTTCCCCTACTCACTTTATTTCAGCCATACAGCTTCTTGTTCTTTACGTTTTTTTCCACTGGCCGTTCCTTCTGTCTGGGAAATCTCTTCGCACTGATAATTCACTTTTGAACTCCCTTACCCTGCTCTCCTTTCCCTTCTACATAGCCCTTATCCCCTACCAGCCTATCTATTTGCTCATTTATTGTTCATTTTTATCTTCCATTAGTTGAATGTAAGTACCATGAGAGTGGGATCTTTGTTTGTTTGCTCTTTTATTGATGTATCCCAAGTGCCTGGAGCAGTGTCTGGCATCTAGTAGGGGCTCAATAATTACCTCAGCTGATAAATGAGTGACTATAGAAGATGAGAGACTTCTGGGCCATGGCCACAAATTCCCTTTAAGACATCATGGACCATATACTGGGGCAGGTGAGGAGTTAAGCTCTCCTTTGCCACAGAGCTGCAGTACTTTTCCACAACCTCCTTCAGAAATCCAGGTTCTAGGGAGTCTAAAACCACACTCAAGAATTGCTCAAGTAGTCTGAAGTCAAACAGCAGGCCAGAGAGTTCCTTTGGCTTCCTCTTTGGTTGGCTGTTTGGAATAGAGCATAGTAAATTAGATTTGGAGGTACTCCAGACTTAAATCTTGAGAGCCACTCTAGTATTTCAGAGAGGATAGGAATGTAGATACTAATGGAAATTAAAATAAATCGAAACAGAATTAACTTAGAGTCAATAATTGTTCACATACATTGCATTCAACGAGCACTGGACCATTTTGGGCACCGATAATTGTGCTTCATAGTGAGGATAAGTAAATCTATCTGCAGTTGGACTTCATCAAAAGTTTCACATGTTACCATGAAGAAGCAACTTGAGAAATCTGAAGAATGTGTTTTAAAGAAAACTTCATGAAACTATAGGGAAAGAAGAAACCAGCTTCCCTCAGCTTGGTCTACATTTACAGAATTATAGATACATAAGAGTTTTTCTTTTTCAAAAAGAAACAAAGGAAGAATCACATAGAGAAAAGAAAAGAAAAAGAGAAGACCCTAGAGACTGTTTTTCAGTCCTCTTCAAATAGTTCATTCTCAGGAAAACATGCTTTCTATCAGATTTAACTTCCCCATATTGGTTTAATTTCCCCTCCTCAGTAGCAGACTTAGAAATCTGCCACTCCTTTTACAATACTTTACAAAACAATCCTTTTATGTTATAAAGACAAGTAGCAAGTTCTCCTCAATTTTTATTTGACTAAACTAAATTTAATTTATTCTCTAAGCTAAACAATGCCAATTCTTTGTGTCTTTCCTGGTTTTTCATTTTTGACATTGGAAGAGTCTTAATTCTTTTAACTTTGGATTTTCCAAGGCTACTTTGATGAAATACTTGATCAATATCTTTAGAGACTTATTCAAAACTTTCTAAATCTATTACTCTCTTTCGTTGTTGTTTCCCTTTTTTTTTTATTTATTAGAGAGGTTGTGAGCTTACAAAACAATCTTGCATAATGTGTAGGATTCCCATAAAAACATGGAATATGTCATGAATTTTCTGTCATCCTTGCACAGGGGTTATGCTAATCTTCTCTATATCATTCCAATTTTAGTATATGTGCTGCTGAAGCGAGTGCTACTACTTTCATTTTTAAGAACCATTTACTTTTTCTTGTTATAAAAAATATGCTTTTCTCATAGGAAATTGAGAAAACATAGGAAAGAAAAAGAGGAAAACCATTCAGAATTTCTGCTCTCAGGATGGCTGTTAATATACAGATATTATTATAGCTTTTTTTCTTACTTATACTTACACATTTTAACAAAACAGGCATTATATTTAGATATAGTTTTGTTTTTATTTTTTTCACTCGATGTGAACATTTCCAAGAGTCAGTAAATATTGCTTTTCAAAGTGTTATATTTTTTTAAAAAGGAATTACATTCGTTCTACAAAGGATGTGTGGAACGGTATATTTTTGAATTCCTTTTAGGTGGAATGCTTATGTAAGAAGCAGGGTGTTTTTAGCATACTTTGAAGTATTTCATGGCCTTGGTATTTGGGAATGAGAACATGTGACCACTTAGAGCAAATTCCCTGAACTGCAATGTGAATTAACACAGAAAAGTGAATTGATGATCACTATTACTGATTGAGATGTCTGAACCACGTCTCTACAGATATAGAGAAACCTCAGGAACGAGTAAATCTAGGCTCTTGAGTAAGGAATTTTAGTTTTACTCCTGACTGTACCAATTAGGTAGACCTTTCTACCTAGTGACTCGGTATCAACCTCCACAAAACGGTAAATATGATTCTTACCTCTTTTCCAGAAGAACTTTATCAGAATTTGAGTTTGTCAGGCACTTGAAGATTCAAAAATAATACTTTGTAATCATCAGGAATTTTTACCCTATCATCTTGCTAGACTTTTTAGCTATTCATTACTTTATACTCATAGTTTCTAAGATGAGTAAAATTTTAAACTAAAAAGCATTCTGAAAATGAATTTTGCAACCCACCTTTATAAGGCCATTTCATATACATTGTCTTGCAAATTTCACTTTATCAGAATTTGGGCAAAGGGAATTAATTTAATAGACATGCAAAAGTTGCTTTTCTGTGTCATCAAGAGCAGCTGTCCATCAGCAAATGACAGAGTTATAGACCCTCCTTCATGGTAATTATTCTTCCATTATTGAATTATTCTATTCATTCCTCTAATCAGCATGGCCCAGTATGTTTTGCCAGGAAACAAATATCCGATAAGGGATAGTGTTCAGAATAACTTGAGAGCCTCCTTTTGACTTCTGGACCCTAAAAAATAATCCTCTGATTTCAAGGCCTTTGCTACTTCAAGCAACTTTTTCTAACGGAAAGAACAACAAATGGGTACTCTTTAATGTAGATGCATAGGCAAATGCTTTTCTTTTTGCTTTACACAAAGATAGCAGAAGAATCTTTTACATTCTGGGCAACCAAGTGGAACCCTGTTAAATGATAAATAATGTAAGCTAGAGTATATTTTCCAGATGTAATGGGGAACAAATATACTCAAGAAATGGGAGGTGAAGTCAAAGCCACCAAACAGAAAGAACTAGAAGTTACTTAGTCATTCTGCATGAAAATCCATTTTGACATTTCTGTTCTAGTAATATTGTATTCCTGCTTTGGTGGCTTTTGAAGAATGAACAGAAAAATTCATAATCTCTATTACAGGCTTTGGTTAAATTTTTCTTTTTTCAGAGTCCACTGGATCCTTATTATCTTGCAAATTTTGCTATTTGAACTGTTCTGATTTGTGCAGCAAATAGATTAAAATCAACAGAGAAAAAGCTCCAAAGAGTGACAGGGCTGTCAGGGTTTTTCTTGGGGTTGTTATGAGTTCTTTGTATACAGGTGAGTTGAATCACAGCAAACCACTGACTATTCAGAGTCACATGCTATGCTTCATGCCTTGAGTAGATCAGAAAAGCGGAGAACTTACGTCCATCTCTATAATTTGATGCAGCAAGGAAGAGGGACAATTGAAGTATTCCTAGAAGAGGTAACACTTTTTTCTTACAAATCACATTCTATTCATTCTACGGATGTGCCAAAATAATAGGCACTGTATCTCTCACTAAATTTAACAAATAAAATAATATACCTTTCAATGTGGTGGCTAAGATTGGATGATGCTGAGAGGAGGATGATATGTAGAAAGATGTTAGTATGGCACAGGGTGAGGGTGGTGGTGGGGGGCAAGTGTGCATGGTTAATAGGAGAAGATGTCAAAAAAAATGAAGCATAATAATAGTGCAATTTATCCTTGCTAAACGTACTGCAGTGTGCTATAATTAAATATGAAAACCTAAATTTATCTCTATGTTCGGTTGTCATTAATTTAACAGGGAGTGCACATGTTCTAATCTAATGGCTGATTTTTTTTCCTCCATGTGCAGCATATTAAAATGTATATTAGCCTCAAGGTGCATAAACACAAAATAATAGACCAAAGGTTTTGGCCTGTGGAGAAAAAAATCCATGCTCAAAGGCCGTCAAGTAGCTGTGATGCAGGGGAGACACTCACTTAGCCTCATTAAGCCAAAGCTCTCTTTTGCTTGTCTTTTGTTCTGCATGACAGCAGCCTCTTTGTTGTATAATAATTCATTCCAAGTTCGTTCCAAGCTACCGAAACTGGTGAACTGTGGCCATTTTAATGAGAAGTATTGGTGGTATGCATAATCTGGATGCCACGTGGGCCAGACAATCACAGAGCACTGCAGCCAGCAAAATGAGATATTGTCGAAATCACAAATTTGTCAAGTTGTTTTTGGACAGGGTATTATAATAAGCACTAAAATATGCATCCTATTACTCTGCATCTGCCAGTCAAAGATCACTGTAATGAATGCATGCTGCAGGGTATAACCAGGACGTTTTCCTAAGTAAAACAAACCACAGAGTACAGAAAAGAATTATGTAGAGTTTTTCTTGGCATTCCTTGATTTAAAAAAAAAAATCCTTTTGCACCAGGAGTCAGATTCTCCTGGCATGGTGTCCACTGCTAGCGGTGAATATACAGAGCCTTCTGGTGCCAGGGAGGTAACATGAATACACTGTTTTTTAATAGGTGGTCTTATCAACTGAGAATACAAAACCTCAAACTCAAGGCTTAAAATGAGTCTAATGAAGAATTCCTGGGAAAGAAAAGAAAAAAATGAAGGTGAAAAAAATCTCTTCCAATAGTTCAGAACCTTATGTTTACTTCTTTCCTACTTCAAATGGTGTAGCCTCTCGGAATCTTTTTTTTCTCTTTCTGTTTGTATTTGCTTTTTTGTCTTTCTGTTAGTTGATCTGCTTTAATAGAGTAACCTGGAGCTTTGGGAAGAAATGGGTGGGATGGGAACTATGAGCTTCTATTTTAGCTCATTTAAAATATAAGCATTATAATGAAAGGTGAGTCTTTTCACTTGTCCATAAAGTGGGCTTTAAGGAGAGTGGCCATTTCCTTTATTTAAACCATAACTCTTTTGAGGGTGAAAGGAGGTACCTATTAATAATTACAGGCATAAAAACTAGGGCTGTTATAATACAAACTGGTCTGTAAGATTATCACAACCATGAGTTCTTAGATTGACAAATTTGACGGAAGTTCTCCATCACCAATGGCAGTATAATAAATTCTGCTATTTAGGAATCTTTACTAAGTAGTTTTTTAAAAATTATTCCACGAGGTCTGGCTAGAAGTATATCATATTTGTGGAAGATAATCTCAGGATAGGAAGAATCCACTTTTCCGATCTTTTCTAGCCTACTCATTCAACAAACCTTAGTGAATCTTTGTTTCAGTAGAAACTAGAGTCCGAGTTCAACGTCTCAGGAGATAGCGGCTAGGAGCTCTGCCCACAGCCACAATCACAGAAGCCTGAAAATATAACAAATGTCCCAAGCAGTGGTGTCTGGAGACATGAAGCTGTGGTGCATGACAAGAGAAGCTCTGCAGTGACAGAGGTCTCTGTCTCTAGGGCACTGGTACATCCCTCCATGGCCCATGTTTGGTGTGTGTGCATGTGTTTCTGAGGTTTCTTCAGAACATTTGCTTTGAGGTCTGGTCATCAAACTATGCTTTACCCTGGTGAAAGTTCCCTGGTGAAAGTTTCATCCTATAGAGAAAACATTCACATTTGTCTGCAGTTTGAGAACTTGTCAAACGAAGACTGATCTGCTGTGCAACAACCAGAAATCTGGTAAAAATTTTGGTTATATTTTTCAGATGTTGGATGCTAAGAAGTATTTTATTTATAATTCTATTTCATGTTACAGGGTTATAATATGCAGGCTTTTTTTTTTTTTCCTTTAAAGACCTCAATAATGTTTATCTTTTAAATGGGATGTTTAAATATACCAGGAAAATCTTATGGCTTACTACAAATTGGGAGATACCCACCATGGAAGCCCTGATAATATCTGGTTTTAATTAAAATTAAATGTCACAATAACACCTTCCTACATTCTGGTGTCATGAGGAAAGTCATTGAACTCCTGTAGCTAAATAAACAGAAACACTTGATAAAATTTCCAGTGATCCTTCAAAACAAATGGAATCTCTTATAGTACATTGTTTTTAATCTCCTTTAGAAGCATATTCTTCCTTGTAATATAGACATATAAGTTTTACCTTTCAACTAAATTATAAGCTCCTAACAGATATAACTTCCATCATTCTAAGTTAACAGCATAAAGTCTTTCACATGCATTGTGTTCAATAGATATTAATGAAACAGAAAGGTAAATCTAAATGTTTCACACTGTTTGGAATCTATCTCTATTATAGATACATGATAACCTTCCAGTTAGCAGATGAACGATAAAAGAGGACAAAAATTAGCAATCTTTAAAAATGTATTAGTCAATGGATGAGATACTTGATTAAATATCTTAAATTAATTTATACAAAAATAAAAATGTTCTACATGGACAAAATTGAAACCTCATATTGATGGCAATTAAATATTGGATTCTAATTGTATTTTACCTGCAAAACAGCCAAGCTGACTTCTCCATTCCCAGGGTCATCACCCTAGCCTATGGCCTCACTGTCTTGCAACTGGATTTCTGTAATAGCCAGAACCAGGTGCATATTAAAATGGGAGTTCCCTTGTTTAAAAATTATTAAGAATTTCTAGACACAGAAGGCAAGGCATTAAAGCAAGCTCAGCACCTTTCTGAACAGGAGCCCTGTGTGACTTCCCTGGTAGTGCTTCCCTGGAATCCTCTCTGATTTCCCTTTTGCCATTGCCGATTTATTTTCACATAGCAACATGATGGTATACTTGAAATAAAAAGTGGACAATATCATCTTTTCTGTGTAAACACTATTTGAAAGCAAGCCTGTGCACATTTAATAAAATTCATATTCTTGGTCATGACCATCAAGGTTCTACATGATGTGACCACTGCCTACCTTTCTAAACCCAGGTGGTATACATGTACCCTTTTTCTCTAACTCTGGCCCACTGGCCTTCTTTCAGTTGATTGCTTGCCTTCACACATGCTGTTCCCTCCAGGTGGGATGCTGTCTTCTGGCTCCCTCTCATCCTTCAGGTTGTACTTCAAATAATACTCCCTCAGAGAAACCTTCACTGGTACCCAAACTAAGCTAAAACCCCATTGTTTTCCTCCTAAGCACTCTCATTCCCCTTCATGGTAGTTAGCACAAATTATAACTTAAAAAAAAATTGTTTCTCTCCATCATTACACAGTAATCGCCAAAAGGGCAAGGACCCAGCCTATCTTCACCACAGTAAAACAATGCTTAGCACCATGCCCAGCATACAGTAGATGTTTAATGAACATTTGTTGAATGGGTACATAAATGAATGAGTCCGAGCCCTATTCAAATACTCAATGACATTGTTCTCATTATTATTAGTCTTTTCAGAAAGTTAAGCTATAATTTGTTTGGGCAACCAAAATATTAAAATGTCACTCAGGCATTTTCTTTTATGTCCTGGGCTCTATTCTCTACCTATTTAGAAATCCTATCCTTTATAAACTAGAAACCCAGAGCTAGGTACATTTCTGTTTTCATGACCTCTGAATGGTGTCAGATGTAATAACATTTAAGAGCTGGGAGTCAATGTACAGTTGGGCTTCATTACATTCAGAAGTATCAGACTGGAGAATCAATGACAGTATTAAATTGAGACATAAAATGCAAAGTTAGGAAGTTGGAGTATGTCTCCACTTTATTAGGTGATGCCCGATTCACAAATACATACATACAGAAATATATATATACACACATACATATATACATATTGATATATCTATTAGATGATGGTGTTAATATCATATATATATATATACACACACAGATATATTATGTGATTATCACATATTTGATATTAACACCAACAGCCTTTTGTCAAATTGCTACTCTTGGGTATGGCACACCTAAGGAATAGTTATCTTTTCAAGGTTTATATTTAGATGTGTTTTCTGGTTGTGTTTTCCAACTAATAAAGTAGCATTTTAAATATAACTTGTCTTATTTATCTGCCCTCAATTTGAGTACTTCTTATTTTATTACATTTAGAAATCCCTTCCCTTTGCCCCTCTGCCACATAGTTAATGATCTGTAAAAACACTTAAAAACAGTAGAGGAGTTCATTTTTAAAAAGGATCCTATGGAGAAGCCTTCTAAAATGTGAGAAAGTCATCTGTAATCAGCCATTTATTTAGTTGTGCTTTAACTACTGGTTTTAATATAGCAGAGTTACTCTTTAAACAGGGCAAACCTGAAGTATGTTCTATAGCATAATCTAATTATACTTAATAACCTTAATTTTTTTTCCATTACTACTATAACAAAACTAATCTAGATCCTATTGGGCAGCATTGTTATTCAGAAGAACAGGATTTAGGTTCAGCTGGGAGAAAAGAAAATATTTATATCCACATTTCTCTCCCATCACTACCATATTCACGAGCAATTGGATGACATGGCATGGCATGTGAATTTAGGCTTGGCTCTATGGCCCCAGAAGTCATGGTGAGGACAGTATTAGGAGCATGTGTCTAGGAAATTTACATAGGAGGCGGCCTCTTCCTAGGTAAGTTAATTTGTTTTCCCTGTGTCATTGTAAAAATGGAGCCAGTTAGAGCTATATTTGACTTTTGAGGTTTTCTCAAGACCTGGTAATGGGTTGAAGAGTTAGCAGAAACTGGACATTTTATCTTTGGTGGACTGTTTATATGGCCTCAATAGTTGGGCGCATAGGGTTGGGCTGGG
The DNA here is from genome assembly GCF_030445035.2 of Dasypus novemcinctus. Classification (NCBI taxonomy): domain Eukaryota; kingdom Metazoa; phylum Chordata; class Mammalia; order Cingulata; family Dasypodidae; genus Dasypus; species Dasypus novemcinctus. The sequence continues at coordinate 28,379,855 of NC_080681.1, read as the reverse complement.
GCTTGTGAAATATGTGGGGCATGTGTTCATATTTTGGGCATATTTTGTTTGTTTTATTTTACTACTATACTTCAAATTTCATACCTCCTGAAATCAAAGACTTTATACATATTTTCATTTAATGTCATAAGTCTAGTCTTGGAGTCATCATTTAAAGTATTCATAGTTCTTTTCATCTTTCTTTATAAATGCCCATTGATCTATCAATTTTTTTCCCTTTTTTTTTTTATCTTTCAAATTTTATAACCTGTTTTTCTCTGGATTCTGAATGAAGTCTGAACCTTTCTGCTTTTGTGTTCAAATATTCTCTCTGAATTTTCACCTGAGTCATTAAAAAAAAAGAATCGTTATTGCCCTCTTCCATGATTTGTCTCTGGGTAGAAGGCCACAAATTGCATTCATTTCTTTTTATTATCCTAACACATTGCAAACCTGATTTTACTATAATTTGTTCTTCACTTTTATCCCAGCTCTAAGTCTCCTGATAACACCACTTTCTAAATTGTGTCTATTAAGTATCTTATTTAGTATTATTATTTCACAGAGTCACCCCTTACATTTATCCAGGTTCTATATCATTTCTTCTTCCTTTTGAGATTCTTTTGTGGAAGTTCTCTTTTACTGAGAAATGAAAGTAGCTCCCAAATCATAGCCATCTACAAATTTCCTTAAGTTCTTTTCACTTTCCAGTGTTATCACTAAATAAAATATATGAGGTATTCTTAAATTGAAATTTTATATTATTGTATTACCTATCCCAGGACTGCTTGAATTTTAGCACACATATGAGGCACCGGAGGACCTTTTTACAGTGCAGATTGTGATTCAGTAGGTCTAATGTTGGGTCTGAAATACCATATTTCCAACAAACTCTGGGTGATACTGATGCTGCTGGTTTAGGTTCTGTGCTTTCAGGTGCAATGATCTAGACAACTCCAATTCATGCAACAACACAACTGAACTGACTTCAAATGAAGTTTTAAGGAAAACGTTCATATTTTTATTCATGGAAATTTTATTCATGGTGTTTATTTGAAATGAATGGATTTCTTTAACCTTGGATTAAATAAAGGATCTCACTTTAATGTGATCTAAGGAGATGCAAACTTGGTTTTCCCTTTTTCAGACTCCAGGGATCTATTCTTGGGGAGGGGAATGCTTACTGGATTCTTTCTAATCCTTCCTTGGTAAGCTATATTATCTAGTGTTTGCTCACATTCAAACACATTTCACACAGCTTCAGAGACCCCCTTTTAGTGTATCACCATCAGCTTGCCTTTTTTTCATTGGGAAGACTTGTCTACATATGTGGGATTTTATTCCTCAAATAAGATTGGTCTTAATAATGACCTCTGAGGAATACAAATTTATTTATTTGCAATTTCCTATTATTAAGTCAGTTCTCTATCCAGAACAACAGAGTTCCACCCATTTCCATGGCGACTGAATGAAAAAGTAATGATTATAAGCCATTAGCCAGAGCATACAAGACAGAAAAAAAGGAAACTTGACATGTCTCCAGACTTAGGAAATGTGTTATTCCATGGCACAGAATAGAGCATCAAATTAAATATACTTCTGAAATATTTCACTTTCTATGAAAACTGCCCCACTTCTTGATGGATATATTTTCAAGTTGTACAAGCATTCCCATACCTGTAATATGTGCATAAGCTCTCCTTTACTTTTGACACTTTTATTCACCCATAATAGTGCATGGAGCTAAAAGTGATATATTTTCTGGACATGACTTGATTTCAGCTGATGTGTATCTGCAACTAAAGAATAAGATTCTTTACGATGAACAGTGTTGAATACGTGCTTCTCTAATAATCAGGCATCACACTTTTGACTTGACCACACAGGATGACCATATATATTCTTATTGAAGTGCTGGGTGCTTAAAATGTTTTACTTCATTCCTCTGTTAACAAAAATGACCCTGAAAAGTATACTATAGCAAGCAGTATTGCACCAATTATACCCTTCACTGCATTTGATTGTAGGGTTTTCTCTTTATTAGCTTAAAAGTGAGCAATACCAAGTCCAATTCCCCGGGGCCTTTTGTGCTTCTACAAATCATGTCAAGTTGCTCACAACCAGTGAATTCATTACTCTCATTTATAGATGGCAGTACACAGAATGAGAATTTAAAAACAACAACAGCAAAAAACACTTAAGTCTTTAAATTGTACAAGTTTGCAATTTGAGAAAGTTTTATATAGAGGTGAATGTTCTTTCTATGAGGATTCTTTGTGTCCTTAATTTATAGATGATTTTTGGAGAGTTTCACTTCTGATAATGGCAGAATACCTTGTGTCGGATCCCTCCTGCAGGTAGCTATTATAAACTCTAGACAAAAATGAAAAGCCATCTGAAAGCACTGAAGAATGTCCTAAAGAAGGCAGAAACTGGAAGGGAGTTGACACTTTGAAGAAGGGAGTGACACTGCCCTTTATGCCTGAGGGCAGGCCCAGGTGGCATCATGCAGGGAGGCTAAAACTCAGAGAAATCCAGATTGAAGCAGAGTTCACAGAAATTGAATCACCTGGAGGTGGGGGGAATCTCCAGGAAAGGAGAAAGCTACATAGAGGGAGCACTGAATTCTGCATATAAACTGTACCTAAATCTCTGGTTGACTTCTGATTTATGCATGTGCTTGACAGACTCTCAGCAGCCCAGCAAAGGCTAACACAATTGAACACGTCTTTCAGCTGCTGCTAATTGCAAAGGAACAGAGTTTGAGGTTTACATTCAGCCAAGTTAGCTATCTGCTAAAACAAACAAATAAGAATCAATATTCCTAGGTGGCTAATAATAAAGTTCAGTGTCTTTTTACAGTGTATCATTCACACAGTTCAGGATACAATCCTAAATTACCAGACATATTAAAAAGCAGGAAATCACTACCTTTCTCAAGAGGGCAATCAGGGCAGATCAATCCTGAGATGACCCTGATATTGGCCATTAGAAGGCAATTATTATAACTATGCTTAAAATGAATAAAATTATATAAGGATATAAAGGAAATACACTTATAATGAATAAGATAAGAAATCTCAGCTGACAAAGAAAAAACATAAAAATGAACCAAAAAAGAAACTCTAGAACTGAAAAATGCAGAGTCTGCAATAAAAATCACTAAGTGGGCTTAGGAATATAAAGGAAATAGCATAAGAAGAGTCAGTAAACTTGAAAAGAGACCAATAAGAATTACATAGTAAATGAAAAATAAGGGGAAAAAAAGCAACAGGTCCTCAAGGACAATATAAAAAAATCTACTATTCACTTAATTGGAGTCCCAAAAAAGAGGAGAGAAAGAATGGGACAGATAGTCTATTTGAAGAAATAATGGCTGAGTTTTTCTCAAATTTGGTGAAAGGCATACATTTATAGATTCAAAAAACACAGAAAAGCTTAAGATGGGTAAATACTATGATTTTTGAAGGTTTATAAAATTTTTACTTTCCATGGGAGACTAGTTCAGAGAAAGGATTTAGTCTCCGGATTTGTAGCAGTATGTCTAGAGGAAACTGTAACAAAGAGGATATGGAAAAGAGGGAAAATAAAATTAGAAATGCATTCTGCTCCGAGTACTAGAATTTTAAATAGGAATAACACAAGAATGAATTTATTCATTAGATAATTAAAGAGAAATAAGAGTATTTGGTTGTAATACTGCTTCTCAAATAAATCTTGAGGTTCTTTTTTTCCTTTCCTCCCTCCTGCCCTCCCACCCTCCTTCTCTACCTTTCTCCCTCTCTTCTTTGCTCCCTCCCTTCAACTTTCCTTCCTTCCTATATCATGGAAAAAAAATTCTTACTTATATAACATTAGCTAGAGGGAGATATGCTATTTTAATATTTGTGTCAAGAGATCACTGGGGGAAGCGGACTTGGCCCAGTGGTTAGGGCGTCCGTCTACCGCATGGGAGGTCCATGGTTCAAATCCCGGGCCTCCTTGACCCATGTGGAGCTGGCCCATGCACAGCGCTGATACACGCAAGGAGTGCCATGCCATGCAGGGGTGTCCCCCGTGTAGGGGAGCCCCACGCGCAAGGAGTGCACACCTTAAGGAGAGCTGCCCAGCGCGAAAGAAACTGCAGCCTGCCCAGGAATGGCACCGCACACACGGAGAGCTGACACAACAAGATGACGCAGAAAAAAGAGACACCGTGCCACTGGCAACAACAGAAGCGAACAAAGAAAGATCACACAGCAAATGGACACAGAGAACAGACAACTGGGGTGGGCAGGGGAGGGTAGGGGGAGAAATAAATAAATCTTAAAAAAAAAAAAAGAGATCACCGTGATAATCAAGAGTTTTATATTTATAATATTGCATATTAACTAACTTCTCTACAATTGGTATATAGTAGGGTGCTGGGCTTTACAAGATTATTTTAGAACCATTTAAGTTTAAAAAATATTAAGTTAAAGGGGGAAGTTATTTTACATAAATAGGTGAAAAAGAAAAAAAGAACACTTTTTCTTGTAAATCCATTCTGAGTATTAGAATTGGGTGACTGAAAAGCTTCACTTAAAATGAAAGATTGATGGAAAGCAGATGTGGCTCAACTGATAGAGTGTCCACCTACCATATGGAGGGTCCAGGGTTCGATACCCAGGGCCTCCTGACCCATGTGATCAGCTGGCCCATGTGCAGTGCTGCCACGCATAAGGAGTGCCATGGCATGCATGGGCGCCCCACATAGGGGTGCCCCACGTGTAAGGAGTGCACCCCACAAGGAGAGCCGCCCTGCATGAAAAAAAAAAAGGGAAGCCTGCCCAGCAGTGGTGCCATACACACGGAGAGCTGATGCAGCAAGATGATACAATAAAAAGGAGACACAGTTTCCTGGTGCCACCTGACAATGTAAGCGGATGCAGAAGACGACAACGGAGGGGAAGGGGAGAGAAATAAATAAAATAAAGCTTAAAAAAATAAAAAAGATAAAATAAAATACAAGATTGAATGTTTTTCCTAAGCTATGCATAAAAGAATGTTACACATCCTTCACTGAACTAACATTCTGTATCTTTTTCATAATGGTAAGAGAGTTGAAAATAGGTGCCTCTTAATTTACCATCTGACACACGGGAATTCAGCAGAATTTTTAAGACCAAATATGGGATGTCTGATTCTGATAAGCTAAATTGTTGATAGAAGGGAAAGACTGCAAGATATACTGCCTCCTATAAGGCTCCCTCTGGTTCCCAAGATTTAAAATCAATTGCAATTCCATGTGTATTTGAATTTTCCTGTAGTGTCCCATATTTTGAATATCTGAATTTCAAAGAGAACATGACAGCCTAACAAATAAAATCTGTCAGTGGGTAGTTACAAGAGCGCCACTTAAATTATTTACTTAGTTTACAAGAGACTGTACTGTTACTGGGAATCAATAAAATGATTCCTGAATAAAAATCTTACTTTAATTATTGCCTTTCATTTTTTTCAAAGCCCAGTTCTTAACTAATTTTGATAACAGAAATTCGGAACTGGTCACTGTTTTTTCTCAAGCTATTTCTTCATATAGCTTCAGGGCAGCCTTGGCGAAATGCCCACAAAAGTGAATTAGGATGTTTACCAGTTTGGCCAATCTCTCCTTCACCTCTATCCTAAACAAAGCCTGCTTCATTTCAAGCAGGCATTTTAGCCTAGAGTGGTTAAAATTCCATCCTGCGTTCATATCTTGAATTGGCTTATTTTGAGGCAGACAGACTTCCTTCTGTGTCTCATGCAGAAACAACAGCATATTAGTGATTAAAGGCTGAAACAACTTCTGGCTCAATTAATCAATTAATTTCTCCAAGGATTTTTGCTTAAATAAAGCATATTTTCTACACAGCTGTAGGGAATGTCTCAAATCGCCCAAACCTATACACCACTGTCTTTGAATGTTGTCATTTTTAATGTTAGAATCTGTCACAGAAAACAGCTTCGAAACTTGGTGGGGCAATTCATCGTCATTCTACCATTTGACATGAGTAAAAGAAATGATAGTATCAATGTTCCAATGAATTAAAGAGCCTTTATAAAAAAAGAACTCTCACCTTTTCAAAGTATCTGCAACCACTGGGAAACAGTGGGTATTTCTAAGCTGGTCAATAAAGAACAAGATATTTGAAATATACAGAGACATTCTTCTTCATTTTTAATTCAACATGAAACCTAAGCTACATCCAGTCCACACACTGGATCCTGTAAAAGTATGAGAAACTAATGGGATGATCCTCTTTTAGAAACAAGGTTGAGAGGCCAACTTTATGGTGTTTACCTGTATTTGAGTTATAGAATTTGACTCAAGAAAAAGTGGTAGGTTAGAGAGTTGTATATTAAAAACAGAGATTCTTGTGAATGGGAAAAATTCACTTTCCTTGCAGAGTTTCTTTAAAATGACTGATGGTTTACCTTTATTGTCCCTGCAGCCATTGGCAGCTGACCAACTCAGCCCCAAGTTCCAAAGTTCTTCTTCTCAGACCAGACATACAAACTTTTTCATACAGTAGAAATCACACCTTGTATTAAGAAATCTTCAGACAAAATCAGGGGTCCCCAAATTTGCCAGATGGACCAACTCTTTTGCTTCATAGTTTGAAAAAGAATTTAATGCAGACATAGGATTATTGTCTCAGTAGAGTTTTATTTGAACTTTTTGGAAAATTTCCTTCTATTTCATATTTTAGCAGTTTTTATTGCCACTAATGTTTTCAATCACTTCAGAGGGTTTATTAATGCTAAAGCATAAAGTGGGAGTGTTTCTGACAGTAAGACTTTAGGTTTATAAAAACATGGAATCATGCTTTAAATGAGGCTCTTTATGAACAGATTTATTCATACAGCATTTTCTAGGGGAAATTTTTGTATACATATATATTCCTTTTAGAAGATGTCTAATAGAAAGTTTTTGTTTTTCAAAAATTTTATTGCTGATTATAAGTTAAAATCATTTAGCCACAGAAAGAACACACACAATATACTTCTGTGGAATATCTGCCTCAAATATTATAGTTCCTGGATTTATTTAGTATCATGGTAGTAGATTTAATAATTAAAGCACACATCACTCTATTTCCTGTAAGTTACCATTTCTTGACACTGTACAATTCTTGGACATAATTACTTTGGGTCTCTTGAGTAAGATCAGTAAGCAATTAATGAATGATTCCTGGTAGAAGCAGATAGAATGAGACAATGACTACATAACAGAGATTAAATTATATCCACAGGGAATATAGTGTGCTCTATATTCTATAAAAGTCTAGAATCAAATTTCACTAGTTCGGACAAATTATGTGAAGAGTTCTTTTGAACTGGTGAAAAGTCTGTATTGTAGGTTATTGGGAAAGAAATGTATTTTCAGGTAGACCCACTGGAAGGAATTGCTAACAATACTAATTTAAAACATCCCCTTCAGTGTACTTGGAAGTTGTTTAATTATCTTAGGTGGGTTAGACAGTTTCTTGAAATGTGTTTATACCAATAATTTGTTTAGTACACAAGTCTTTTTATATTATAGCATAAAGGTATAGTACTACCTCAAATGACTAAACACCACATATTTTAAATTATTTCTGAAAACTTGTAGTTTTTCGTTAGTAGTCTCTAGAAAATTTCTAGGCCTTTCTTTCAGAGCTCTGTTACTTTCATTCTAAATTAGTAAGTCCATTACTTTAATAAAATATTAACATATTCTAATAGAGTAAAATTTTCAAGTTTGGATGACAATAAACCTAAACTTTTCTTTCAGTCTTGTATTCACAGACTCCAAATCTAAGGAACTCTAAGGACATAAAATCTCTTTCTGTAAGTGGTAGCCTCCAAACAGCAAGTTAGGCTTTTCACAGGGAAATAAGAATGTTATGAGGCTTAACTAATATCTATGTAGCTTTGTGATCCTCTAACAATATTATCTACTGTGTCCATCAGGATATCATGATAAGCTGTAAAATGCCTTCCAGAAGTCAAGGCATATCTGTACTCTATTGAAAGGCCTACACAATGGCCCAGGGTTTGGGCTCCTATTACCAATTGACTGGGTTCAAATCCCAGCTCAAACACTTTCTCAACTATAAAGTAGGAGTATCAGGGAGACTTACTTCACAGGGTTACCGTGAGGGTTAAATGAGATGACTGAGTTAAAAGCCCTTAGCCCAGTGTTTGGAAGTTAGTAAGAGGCAGATGAAAGTCAGTAATTATTATCTATTGCTAGAAACCTACCAAGAGAGGAAATTAGGTTCACTTGGTATGGATTCTTCATATTGAGCTTTTATTCTCCCCTCCACTTCTCCATGCATATAGTTTTAGACAAATTCTGGTTCCCAAGGAATACTGCTTACTTTTCTATTTTTTAAAATTACTTTTTGGCACTTCTGAGTGATGATTTCTTGAAAATGACCAGTATCTGTTTTCTTCACATCTTTACCTTCTTTCAGTTCCATGGCATGCAATTTGTTTGAGACTAGAGATTTGACTTTAAAGTGGCTAACTACTACTTGACTATACTTGCTCCTTTTGAGATATACTTGCTCCTTTTAGATTCCCATTTAATTATTTTTGTTCCCTCTCTTCCCATAGTGAAGATGATTCCTCTTAGTGGAGAAAATGGGACAAAGTAAGAGTTGAGTAGTTCTACCAACTTCCTGTTACCTGTAAACATTTTGTAATTTTATATTTAAGTAAAAATTATGTCTTTAGGTCCAAACACTACCATTTTCATGTCATAGCTTTAAAAAGCAGCATTTCCTGACAAGATGGAGGCCACTCAGCATGTTCTCTATTCATTTCTTTCCAATCAAAATGTCTACATACTGGCACCCTCCTTACATCCTGTAAGTATGCTATATCCACTCCTTTCCAAGACAAAATACCCTTAGTATGAAGGTACACATACAGATGTCAGATGTGGTAATATTAGATTGTTTTTAATGAATTGGGTTAAGTTTTGAAATACTGCCATACATTCCTCCTCTAATAGACTGCCTTCAACTTGTAATGGTTAGCCACTGCTGAATAAGGTTAAACTGTTTTAACTGGCATTCTCTACACATTTGGTGTAACAAATGAAAATATCAAAATATTCTCTGATTGGGATTGTGCTCTCCTTTGGATTGCTGTTTGACTTTCTAAACCCACTATACTGAAATCTCCTCAAAGACAACCTTGGAGAGGTCAACTCTAGTCTCAACTATTGCCATTGCCTCACCTCATTTCACCTGGCCCTGGCATTTTATACCCAGTGAAACCCAGTAAATAACTAAACTGAGGATAAGTAGTTAAATCATTTTTCTAGGTATTTTTATTTGGTCCAAGGTGATGAAGCCAGAGAACTTCTATGGTATAGGCAGGGAGAGTAACCACCTACAGGTCTAAGGTAATTTCAGATACCACTCTTAGGGTTGTTTGTTTGGTTATTTTTTGGTTCTTTGCAGACCTGCATTTGCTACAGTGTCTGAGTAAGGACTGTATGAATGCAACCTTTGTCTGTGGAATTAACAAAGACCCTCTAAGGTCCTTGGCAGCTATATTTTAGGGTTTGCTTGCTGTTAAGGGTGAATCAGCAATAGGCACTAGAAAGCCACAGTTGGTTGCTTAACATGGGGAATCTAAGTTCATCCAGATATCTAATTCCTGCTGATTTTGCCAGTAAACAGAGAGTCTATGATGAGAATTGGCCCAGTTGGAAGGATGTGACTAAGGTTCTTGAAGCCAATGAAAAAGGATCCAAAGAAAGGAGGAAACCTGCCTGCAAATGTAGTGATTCCTCCTGAATCCACTGAATATAGGTGAGTAAGCAGGTGTTGTGTTATTACAAGTACAATGGATTATTGTGAGTCATTGGGAGGGAGTTGGAAAGTTCTCCAGTCTTGCCCACAATTTAATATAATCCTAATCTGTTATCTGTCAGCCCCCAATAAAATTAAAAGCATTAGAACCAATGGCAGCAAAGTGTCCTGGTTTTGTGAGTACACAGACCTGGGCTAGAATGCTGCCTCTGTTTTGATTAGTGTATAAGTTTATAAAACTTTTTTTACCCCTCTGAGCCTTACTTTTTCCAACAGAAAAAAAGAGAACAAAGATTCCTACCTTATATGGACTATTGCTGGAATTAAATTAGATAACATAAAAAGCTCTCAAAAAAATGCTACTTAACAACCAATGGGAGGTACTTTATTTTTATCATCATCATCATCATCAATTCTACTGGTCTTTGGGCAAATAACTCTGTACTTATTTATTGGCTCCAATCACTTTGTCCATTTTATAAGATGGACACATACATCATTGGACACTGGAATTAGATTTTAGCCTGGCTGTGCATACACTGGCCTATAGAATCACAAGACTGGTCCTAATGAGAAGATATGGAATGATGAGACCCTAAAAATGTTCATTGGGCTGCCCTGGATGGTGCTTCAGAGGCAATCACCGGACATTGTAAATCCTCACAGGGCCCACTGGATGGAATGGGGGAGAGTATGGCCCATGATGTGGACCATTGACTATGAGGTGCAGAGGTGCCCAAAGATGTACTTACCAGGTCCAATGGATGTGTCATGATGATGGGAGCGGGTGTTGTTGGGGGGGGAGAGGTGGGGTGGGGGAGCGGGGTTGAATGGGACCTCACATATATATTTTTGATGTAATATTATTACAAAGTCAAGAAAAAAAAAGAAAAAAAAAAAAAAGAAAGAATAGAGATCTTTGTGCAGTGATATAGCAAATGTTTCAGAGGATTATTGCAATTTCAAATATAAGAACTCTTGCCATTCTATGGAATGCTATGCCTTGCCTAGTTCAGGGAATAATGACACATATCTCTCTGTGTCGGACCTGCTTAAGTAACTGCTGGCACCATGTCTTCATTTTCTTAATGGCTGATTTCTTGTTTTGTTGGGGACTCTGGGAATGTTACCTGGAATTTCCACTGCATATGTGCAACTTCCCCCTACCTTAGGAATTAAAGATTAATTTTAAAAAAGAAAAACAAATAAACTTCTCTTTCTTGATCTTAAAAAAAATAAATAAATAAAATAAAATAAAAATAAAAATGTTCATTGGAACAAAAGAATTCTTGAAGTAGAAACTGTTAGTGGTTATAGAAGATATAAGGAAATTATCGACCATAGTGTTTATTATCATGAAACAAAGGAAAAGAATTAAAAAATTGGTGTGAAGGTGGATTTTTCTGTCTGTTCTCTGTGTCTATTTGCTGTGTCTTCTTTGTCCGCTTCTGTTGTTGTCAGCGACATGGGAATCTGTGTTTCTTTTCGTTGCATCATCTTGTTGTGTCATTTCTCCGTGTGTCCAGCACCATTCCTGGGCAGGGTACACTTTTTTTCAAGCTGGGCGGCTCTCCTTACAGGGCGCACTCCTTTGTGTGGGGCTCTCCTATGAGGAGGACACCCCTGCGTGGCAGGGCACTCCTTGCGCGCATCAGCACTGTGCATGGGCCAGCTGCACACGGGTCAAGGAGGCCCGAGGTTTGAACCACGGACCTCCCATGCGGTAGACAGACGCCCTAACCACTGGGCCAAATCCGCCGCCCTGAAGGTAGATTTTGTGTCCCATGGAACTTGAAGTACCCTCATTTTCATAAACACTAGGTAGATGATGTCATCTTTTGTCATAGACTTTACAGTGTCTAGCTAGAGGAGGAGAGGGATTCATATTTTACAGACTCCAGAATACAAATATTGATGAGGTAAAAATATTTCTTAGGTTGGTTAACAGATATTTTTAGCCATCAAGTAATAAAATGCATGCAGCTCATTGAATTAGGTTCTGATTAGCCTAGAAATGCTAAGAAGAGGAGAGAAAGACATGATTTGATACAGTTATAGATATGATTTCTGTGTGTGGAAATTCATATAAATTTGTTTTTGTCACACTGATTTTGATAACCTGCCATAAAACTTTTGTTAATGCCAAGAGGAAAGACATAGCTTACGCTATAAACTCACTTAGATATCTCTGCCTTACATATTTTGATAGCAAATTAAATTTATCACTTCATTATCCCTTCCTGGCAGTTGGAAGTTGTAGACTTTAATGGAAGGTGCCAGGGTTGCTAATAGAATCTTCTTGTCACAGACGAAGGAAATGTAAAGCAAAAACTCACAAAGATTTGATGGCATTTATGATAAAAGACAACAGCGCCCAAAAGCACAAACTTAGAGTGAAGCCTGTGCCCTATCCCAGGATGGAATTAATTATCTAAGAAATTTATAACACTTTTTCCACTATAAATAAAAAGGTACCAATAATCACAAGTGATCACTTAGTCACAGCCATTGCCTATAGATAGGAGTTAATGAGGACTTTTACATAAAGCTGATATTATTTTCATCCCTCAAGATTCAGTTCATCGGTTCGCTGCCAGTTGCTCCTGATCTCCAGGCTGAGATGGATCCTTGTTCTTTTCTGCCTCTATTACTCTGGTATCACAATAGCATTTTGTTGAAAGTAGGTGTAGGAAAGCAGTTAAGGGCACAGTTTCTGCTAAACAGACAAAACTGGGTTTGCCTCCTGCTTCTACCACTAAATAACTGAACCTCTTGAAAAGCCTTAGTTGCCACCTTTGTAAACTGGGGACAATTACATACATATATGTTCACACAATTATAAATGCATTTAAATAATTTATTATTATCATCTTAATTTTTGCAGTGCACCATACTTTGATGATAAGAAGCTTGTCTTGTGCATCACTCAATCTCAAGTATCTAGCACAGTGCCTGGTATGTAGCAGACAAATATTGGTTGAATGAATAAATACATGAGTAAATGATTAAAATCTAAACTCATAATAAAGACTATGAGCTAGATAGAGAGAAATAAAGTAAATTCTAATTAGTACCAAGAAGAATCAATTCTGTCATAATTATGTGAGTCCAGAAAAGATGTGTGATACTTGTTTGGGATCATAATTTTCCAAGTAATGAATCTTAGATAATAGGAAATACAAAAGAAGAAACTGGAGGGTTTCTGAAAATGTAGTTTTTGGCTCTACAACTTTGTGATAGTAATGTCCCACAAACTGCATCAGCCTGAGGAAGTGGAAATTCAACCTAAAATGTTTTGGTCCTATAAATTATAAGTTTATTATCTACTAACAATAACGGTATTTCAAGACAAAATATCAATGTATGTACCAGAGCATTAGAAACATATTTGGCTTAAAATTTCCATGCAAATTTCCCACTGGGTATGTTTGTGTAAGAGTAGGTAGGATGTTAAGGTAAAAGAGTCCAGTTCTGCATGTAGCACTCTCTAGCAATCAATTTAAGGTTCTGTTCTGAGAGCTTTGGCCTCAGGCAAGGCCAGTTTTTGTTAACAGAGGCTGCAGGCACTGGCTGATCCTACAAAGCAGAGAGAGTTGAAGGCCTACCAAAGGACCTAATCAAATTTTCCATCTTTAAGAAGCAGTTTTTCACTTGAATTGTGATGCCACATATACTACCTGCCCCATTCCTCATGGAGCCAGAGTCCCCCTTCTCTATTTGTAAACCCTAGCCTGCCTCCCTGATGCGCGAGCCTTAAAGTATTCCAATTCCACAAGCAGCTGCTGGTAAATTGGCAGAGGAAAATACATTTGTTTATGCCTCTAGCCATCCATTTTCCTTAAGCTGGTTTCCAGCCAAGATTTTTATCTCCGTACCAGTTATTTTTTCCAGTGGTTAACTTCATAACGTCTTTAGTTCCCAAAGGTTACCTGATTAAAAGGAATTTGGACATGAAACAATATTTAGTATTTCTAATATATGTCTTATTTTGTCCCTAGAAATACTACTGAATGCTTGTCCTCCAGTTTGAGTTAGTTGTTTACTTTCTTTTTAAATTAACTTAATGTATTTATATACATTTACACACAGTAAAATGCATAAATTGTAAGTATACAGACTGAGGAGTTTAGAACAATATACATGCCCAGGAAACTATCACCCATAAGCAAGATGCAGGGCATTTTCATCATCCCAAAGAATGCCTTTGTGCCTCCTTCCAGTAAATCTCTATCTGCCCTGTTCTGATTTCTAATATCACAGATTAGTTTTACTTACTTATTTAGTAAATACTTTTCTGTGTCTGGCTTCTTTCCTTTGGCAAACATTTTTGAGATTTACCCATCGCAAACATTTATGGACATAATTTCTCTTTCGTAAATACCTAGAAGTGGAATTGTTAGGTCTTTTCAGAAATTTCTTTTAAGAAATTTTCAGAGTTTTCCCTAGTGTTGTACCAGTTTATACTCCCATTAGCAAAGTAGGAGGGTTCTAATTGTCCTTGCCAGTGTTTGATGTTGTCAATTTTTTAAATTCTGGCCATTCTAGTGGGTTTGAATTGGTATCTCATTGTGGTTTTTGGCAGCACTTGCTAGGCTCACCTCAACATTTCTCTCTGTTTTTCCTTACCCAGGTTTGTCAGTTCTTACCCAGTGCTGTTCTGTACATAAGAGAATATTATTCCTAATCATGGGCAAGCTACATAAACTGTGGTGATATACCAGCTGTGTGAGGGAATATAAGCTGATGATGACAAAAGAGTTCCTTGACCCTCCACTGCTAAGGTTCTTTTGACTTTCCAGGAGGGGTAGAACAAACCATCATCAACACAGCATCAGTAGCCTTGTCAGAGGCTTGGCAAATTAATTCAAAAGAGGTCTGTTCCATTTTGGTATCAAAGTTATAAGGAAGGAATAAAGGCAAGGGAGAGGAGCCATAGGATTTCTGTCCTTTGACTCTACTTTCTTTCCTTATTCAACTGCCTTTGCGAGGCCTTGACTCCCACCGATAGCAGTTAATGCATTCATCTTAGCCGAGGATAGTCGTTCCTGAAGCTCATTAGAATCAAGTGCATCTCTTTATAATTGATTCAAAAAGGAAAAAAAAAAATCATATAATTTAGGCTAAATAACTTTTTAAATAGTGCAAATCAATTGAACTGTCCTTTCATGTTGCATCCTTCAACAGCTGAATATTCTACATGGCATTTCACAGAAATATGATTTGATTTGAGAACATCTGCAGCAGTCTGGAACACATTTTCCCCTGTACTTGACTTTTAGCTCATTATAGCTCTCAGATGTTCTCTCGGCAATCCTGTGACATATTGGAGTGTTACTGAACAAACATCAGTGAAGCCTATGTCTTGAGTAGTGTCAATCTCAGTTGAAAATGTTTCAGCTTTCTTAGCATCAACACTAGAAGAATTTAATTAACCCACTGAAACTTTCAAAATGATAGTTAATACATGTAAGAAATGAGAAATCAGGCAAGTGGGGGGAGAGTGGATAAGTGCTTAACCTCCCACATACTGACGCTGCCACCCTCCGCCGGCGCTTAGGCAGACCTCGGGCAGCCTCGCCGCTCTTCGCAGCCTCCCACATTCTGCCATGAAACCTCTGGCTTATTCTTTTTCCCCTATGGAGATGGAGAAGGTGGAGGTGGCAGCCACTGCTGTCACACTCCCCTGGCTCCCCACACAAGGTCAGCTTCCAGCCTCTAATCAGCTCTCATCCAGCTGCTCTCATGTTTTTAGTAGGTGGGGCTGGGAGACCAAGGTCAGAAAAGAGCTGTCGGCAGTGACACGGTTTTTTGCCCACTGCTGCTATTACATTAAGGAAGCAGCTGGTGAGATAATGTATGCCACAGTGCTTTGTAAATTATAAAGTGCTTATATAATTGTCAGAGATAATCACTACTGTTGTTTTATTCCTAGGTTGCAGGAAGAGAACTGAACTGGGCTCTTGGGTGGCAAAGTCTATGAGGAAGCTGAATATAGAGGTGTGAGGGGTCAGAGGGGAGGTGTGTGGTGACAGAACAGATTTAGAAGATAATAGCATGGATGGGAAAACTGGCTTCATGGGTCAGATGAGCATGTACAGTAACATGAGACTCACAGACAGGAGAATACCAGTAAGAGGCAGAAAAAGAGGAGGAGGGTTTCTAAAGGATTAAGCCTAAGAAGGTGGTTCTCTTCACACACAGAAATGTTTACCTCCAGGCCCTTGCCTCAGCATGGGTATTCTTCCCACTCCTATTCGTCTTTAAATTTCAGTTTACTCTGGAAAACATTCTCTGGACAACTTCCCTCCATTTCCAGGACTCTGTGCATATCTCTTATCATTGCAATAATCACACTATGTCATAAACAGTTCTTTAATTTTCTAGTTTTCCACACTAGTGGAAGGCAGTACAGCATTATTATAAATCTTTGTAATTAAAATATTTGGCACATACCAGGCACTAAGAATTGTAAGTAAGGGAGTGATTAGGAGAAAAGAGAATTTAAAAAATCAAAGAAGATATTTCAAGTATGAAGTAGCGGTTGATTGTTGAACATAACACAGACTGGGTAAAATAAAAACTGGAAAATGGCTATTGGATTTGGTGATCATCAAATCATTGGTGACTTTAGCAAGATCAGTTTTATTGACTTTGGGTGGAAAGTCAGCAGAAATCTGGCTTTGATGAAATGAGGACAGAAAAACAAGGAACTAGAGACAGTGAGTATATATCCCTTTTTTTAGAACCTGAACTGTTAAGGGAAGAAGAAATTCAGACCGTATTATTTATTTGTCTCAGCAATTCTATAAGTTAAGTATTATTATCCCAAGTTTTTGGATAAGGAAACATGAACTGAGAGTTAAGTACATTAAGTTGCCCAAGGCCATACCACTAACAATAAAGAAGCCATGAATAAGTCACACACCCTGCTGGGTTTCCTCAGTTGGACTTGGCCAGTTGTTGAATATCTTCCTAAAATCAGGCCTGGTGAGAGAATAAACATTAGCCCAATGGATAGGGCATCCGCCTACCACATGGGAGGTCCACGGTTCAAACCCCGGGCCTCCTTGTCCCATGCGGAGCGGGCCCATGCGCAGTGCTGATGTGTGCAAGGAGTGCCCTGCCACTCAGGGGTGTTCCCCGTGTAGGGGAGCCCCATGTGCAAGGAGTGTGCCCCGTAAGGAGAGCTGCCCAGCATAAAAGAACGTGCAGCCTGCCCAGGTGTGGTGTTGCACACATGGAGAGCTGACACAACAAGATGATGCAACAAAAAGAAACACAGATTCCTGGTGCTGATGATAAGGACAGAAGTGGTTACAGAAGAACACACAGCAAATGGACAGAGAGCATAGACAACTGTGGGGGTGGGGAGCGGGGGGAGGAAGGGGAGAGAAATAAATAAAATAAACCTTTTAAAAAAATTGATAGATGTATGGTGTGGAAAGAAAGGCCATTTGATAGGGTACTTTGGCTTGGGATCTGACATGGTGGAATGATGCAGTGGAAAACTACATTATGGCTCCATCTGCCAACAGGTGGGAAGGGGTGCAAAAAGGGAGGTGACAATCACTAAAGATGAGCTCTTCCATTTGACAAGTTTTTTTACAGAGCCATTAACCCCTCCAGCAAAAGCTATAAGTTATCTGGTTGCTGTATTAATCTTCACAGGCAGGTTATACTATGGTAATAACCAACGAGAAATTTCAGTGGCTTAATACAAGTTCACCTCTCACTCACAAGCAGTTTGCTGTGTCTGTCTGTCCTTAGCTGTTGATGTCTCTGCAATTGAGGCTATGCTTCTATGTCACCATCTTCTCAAGAGGAGACTTAGGAGCTCACCATGGCAAAGGAAGGGATATTGAAGGATTGAACACCAGCTCTTACACGCGTCCATGTGTCACAAACCACACTTCACTCACATTTCATTGACTAAAGTGTCTGGAGAGTCGGGCTAAAGGATGTTTGCTTCTCCCATATATCTAGAAAGGGTCAAAGAATGTTAGTGAGTGCTAGTAATGTGTACCACAAATGCAAAAAGCATTAACAGAGTAGGTGGTCTTGCAGACTTGTTTCGTATCTTAACAAAGATTGTGCACAATCCTACTGGAATAATAATCCTTCTATTTTCTTTGGAGGCCTGGTCTACCACAAATGTCATATTAGTGGGACTTAACATTGGTTTCACTTGGGACCTACCTTGTATGGCAAGAAAGATCTGGTAATTCTTAGGGCCTGAAAGATGACCAAATTGAGTGACATTCTACAAAATAGTTGGACTGGATATATGCAGAGAATAACCACCAGCAGGGGACTTAAAGAAGCTTCTACAGGTTGAGATGAAATAGAATAAAATTGATATCAGGGAAGATAAGAAAAATGCTTTAAACATGTATAGCAACACATCTTCAAAAGTCACGGTCTTGGCATGGTTTGCTGGCAACAATCCACAGCATCCAGTCAGCCTGTTGTGAGGGACTGGGAACTAAAGCTTTAGGGCAACTTCCAGTCTAAGGTGAAGCTTCACACACAGTGCCTGAAGCTGCAAATCAAAGGATTCTCTGTGCTGCATAGTCACATTCTCCATGCAGGTTGTAGTCTCATCTTCTAAGACACATTTCTAGGGGTCAGCAGTGACTATGAAGCACATAACTATTAAAGGGTTATAGATTTGAGATACTAATAAGATTGCTTTCTAAGATCTACACAGCATAAAATAAGAATGGCTATTTGGGAATTAGGTGGTTAAATGATCACTATGGGTAACGAAACCGAGTAATCAGATCTTTAAGTTGGAGAGGAAAGAGGATGGATATTTCATTTGGACATTTAAACTGATTTGGTTAACTGTGAGACTGCTGATTATTTAGTGCAGCTGAAGATATCCTACTCTTCCTAAGATACCAGGGTTTTGGTGAAGCTGTTTAATAGCAGTTATGATCCATGGCATTTGGAAGCTTAAAAAAAAATCTAGATTTTTTTTGTTTCGTTTGATTTTTTGGTAAATCAAATCCTTCCATTTTATTTTGATAATGGATATTTCATTTTTTTTTGATAATGGATATTTCATTTTTTCCCTCTTAAATCATAGTTTAGGAGAAATTGGCTTAAAGCTTAATATAATTAAAATTTCTGTTGACTCATTATATTATCAAAATGACTCCTTTGGCTACTATAATTACCAGAAAATTAGATCTTCAATCTAATACTCCTTTATTCAAGTGGGCAGATGGGCTCAAATGGAGATATAACAGATATATATTTGTTTCTCAGGAAGAGTCTCAGGGGCATAGCTTGAATTACAGAGAGATATTTTGCCCGACTCCATAAAATCAGAATTAGGAACAAAGCTAATTGGTTTGCAGTATATGCTCACTGATATAGCAGAGTTCATAGAGAGGAGGGTAGAGGATGAGTTCAAGGCAAGGATTTGATTTCAAATTACAATTTACATGCTTATAGTAAAGGTTTCATTTTAAATCCTCAATCCTCACCCAGAACAAGAAAAACACCAATTTTTTTCCAAGCTTAAAAGTAACTTCTGAATTAATGCGGGTAAGTTGTGTTGAAGATGAAAAGCACTTTTATACAATTTCTAAGTATATAATTAATATTAATAAGGTGCATTCTGATTAAAGTAGTTATATTTGATGAAGTATGAGGAATTATACTTAACCACTTACTTTTATGAAAGTGACAAAGGAAATAATTACATTTGTGCTTGGCAATTAGCTATCAATTTTATGTAGTGAGGAGAAATGGGGAATCATAATGTTTAAAAGTATGATGGAAGAAGGAAAGGAAGTGATAGGAGGCTGGCAAAACAGTGAACGTGTTGTATGCTTTATATTTTATTTTAGGCATGCAATGATGGACTGAAATGAAGCAGCTGCAGTGGGTACAAATTCAGAAGCTCAGTTGCTGCCCAATTCCTAGACCAGGAGTCTTGAAGGTGCTTCACACTAAGACAGGGGAGTAGAAAGCCGTGTGCTGCAACGTCTTGCCCTATGTCCACATGGGCAGTGATAATTGATCACACATCTTGGCTAGGCTTGGATTTGCATCATCATCTGCCTTTCCATGTTCTTTAGGCCTCTACTACCAACTGATCAGAGTTGTCCTGTGAGAGAAACCAATTTGCCCCTGGGATGAGATAAACCAAGCTGAGAAGGCTTTAGGGGCACACAGAATTCTGGGTTTAAGCAGTGCAAAGACACCTCTTTCTGTAACATGAGGGGATCCTACCAGCCCTTATCCTGGCAGTTCACATAAAGTTCTGACATTGTTGCTACTTCTGATTTACGAACAGCAGTAGCATCCTCCCTTCTGTCTATTTTATGACCTGTTACCCACCACTCTTGCCTGAATATTGCCCAAATTGGAAATAAACTAATTCATTTTATTTTGCCTAGAATGCAAATATTTCTGGGAAAGGAGGTGCTTCAAAGAACAAAGATGCTAGCTTTCTACCAAATAAAGCAAACCTAAGTTAAGAAGATCATATTACCAACAGAGTTACTTATAAAAAGAATGTGTTTCTATCACTTAGAAAATCTACACACAAAAAAGGTACAGAAAAAATCAACTCATACAGTACTGCTTAAATTTTTTTTTTTTTTTTTTAAAGATTTATTTATTTATTTAATTCCCCCCCCCTCCCCTGGTTGTCTGTTCTTGGTGTCTATTTGTTGCGTCTTGTTTCTTTGTCCGCTTCTGTTGTCGTCAGCGGCACAGGAAGTGTGGGCGGTGCCATTCCTGGGCAGGCTGCTCTTTCTTTTCACGCTGGGCGGCTCTCCTCACAGGCGCACTCCTTGCGCGTGGGGCTCCCCCACGCGGGGGACACCCTTGCGTGGCACGGCACTCCTTGCGCGCATCAGCGCTGCGCATGGCCAGCTCCACACGGGTCAAGGAGGCCCGGGGTTTGAACCGCGGACCTCCCATATGGTAGACGGACGCCCTAACCACTGGGCCAAAGTCCGTTTCCCTTAAATTTTTATATTTACACAAATGCTGTTCGTATGTATAAATATATCTACTATTTCTCAGTGTTTTTATCTATACCATGGAAATAAGTATAATAATAATCTCCATGTATTGAATGCCTACTATGTGCTACACACTTCATGCATATGATTTCTCATCCTCACAAAGTATCTGTGAAATAGGCATCATTGTCTCAATTTGCCATTAGAGAAATGAAGGGTTGTGGGGTTTATGTAGCTGGCCCAAGTTCACCCACTAATAAGACACTGAGCCTGGACTCAAACCCAGACCTGCTGGTCTCCAAACGCTGCTTTTCTTCTTATGGCATCTTGACCAATGACATGATCAGAAGCTCAGAACTTCAAGATGGCCTAGAAATCTTTGATTTGATTTTTTTTTGCCTCTAAGCAGAGATAATCATGATTTTAAAAAAAAAGGTGTCTGTGGTATTCTTAAGGGATGCTTGGCATTCCAGCATTCAACCTAATATACTATCCAAACAATAGGATGCTATTTAGAGATATAGGTTAATTCACCATAATGTCTATGCAGTAGACTCTGGTTTAGTAATTTTGGAAAATTTGAACTTCCAGGGACAGGTGCTTTGCTTTTTTTTTTTTTTTTTTTGCCATGTCCTAAGAAATGAACTAAAACAATAAAAACAAAAATTCAGCCTCATACAATCTAGCTATAGTTATATAAAGTGACCTTATTAATATTGCTTTCTATTTCACTCATTATCCAAGTAACTGATAGAGATGTAAAATGTCATCTGGAACTTTTCTAACAATACGATGTAACCATCTGGCAGCCCTAGGGAGAATAACTACAGGGACAAAGCTGCAATGGGAGAAGATAACATAGGCAAGGACTATGGAGCCATAAAATGAACTTGAAGGAAAACAGTTTTCATCTATCTCCCTCTTCCCACTTTTTCTGACCTAGCTCTGCAAATGGTCTTTAGAGAAGAGAGTAGTTTCACTGTTATGAGATCTTTATTGTAAGATTTCATATACTCATTGATAAGCTTATTTAAAAATATTTCAGTGTACATTTTAAAAAGCATTACATACAATTATTTTGGACACAAGTTCTTTGTCAGACATGAAGAGTTTCTCCCATTCTTTTATTTGAATTTTCTGTGTCTTCTGTTGAGTGGAAGTTTTAAATTTTGATGTACAACTTATCAATTATTTCTATTTTATAAGTGTTTTTTGTGTCCTAAGAAATTTTTTCTTGCATCAAGATAATGAAGTTAGGCGGCGGACTCGGCCCAGTGGTTAGGACATCCGTCTACCACATGGGAGGTCTGTGGTTCAAACCCTGGGCCTCCTTGACCGGTGTGGAGCTGGCCCATGCACAGTGCTGATGCACGCAGGAGTGCCGTGCCACGCAGGGGTGATCCCCGCGTAAGGGAGCCCCACGCACAAGGCGTGCACCCTGTAAGGAGAGCCGCCCAGCACGAAAGAAAGTGCAGCCTGCCCAGGAATGGCGCCACATACATGGAGAGCTGACACAACAAGATGACGCAACAAAAAGAAACACAGATTCCCATGCTGCTCACAACAACAGAAGTGGACAAAGAAGACGCAGCAAATAGAGAACAGACAACCGGGGTGGGGGGGGGGGAAGGGGAGAGAAATAAATAAATAAATCTTTTTTTAAAAAAAGTTAATGAATATATTTACTTATGTTTTTCTCCAAAACTTTATAATCTTAGCTTATACTTTTAGATATATAATTTATTTTAAATTACTTTTAAATTTACCTACCCCAAATGGTATAGGGTAGGTATAAATTCTTTCATTTTTTTTTTCTCATAGGTATCCTTTCATTCCAGCTCCATTTGTTGAAAGTACATTCCTTTCTGTATTGGATTGCTTTGGCACCTTTGTCAAAAATCAATTGAGTGTATATGTGTGGGTCTATTTCTGGATTCTCAGTTCTGTTCCATTGGCCTATTTGTCTATCTTGACACAAAACACATTTGCTTGATTACTGTAGATTCATAAAAAGTCTAGAAGGCAGGTAGAACAAATCCTCCAATTTTATTCTTTGTTTTCAAGATTATTCTGGCTATTCTAGCTCCTCTGAATTCCAATGTAAATTTTAGAATCAGCTTGTCAACTTCTAAATGCATGTTTCAATTTTGATTTGGGATGATGATAAATCTACAGCTCAATTTGGTAAGTATATAAGTCCTAACACAAATCTCAGTTGATTTTAGTCTTCTTAAATTTCTCTTGATAATCCTTTGTAGTTTTCAGTGTGCAGGTGTTGCAAATATTTTAATTTGTTCCTAAATATTTTATGGTTTTTAGATTCTATTGAAAGTGGTAAATTTATATTTAATTTTCCAATTGTTAATTGTTCCAATTGCTCATAAAAAAAACACAACCAACTTCTGCATATTGTCTTGGCATCATGAAATGTTGCCATGTTCACTTATTGATTTGAATAATGTTTTTCTGGTTCTTTAGGCTTTTCTATATATACAATCTTATTATCTGCAAATAAAGACAATTTTAATTCTTCCTTTCCAATCTGGATGCATTTTAGTTCTTTTTCTCTCGTTATTGCACCAATTAGGTCTCCAGTAAAATACTGAATAGAAGCGGTATGAAGGGACATTTCTATTTTGTTTTTGATCTTAGGAGAAATATTGTATTCTTTCAGTAATAAAGACATGAATAAGTTTCAAAATCATTAATTAGAGAGATTAAAATTAAAATCACAATGAGATACAAAGACACGTATATTAGAATGGCTAAAATTAAAGACTGAGGATACAAAATATTGGCTAAAATAGGGAGGATCAAAACATGCCTCTACAGGTGATAGAAGTATAAACCTCTACAATCACTAGAAATGCTTGATAACTTCTCACGAAGCTAACTATGCATCTACCTTACAATGCAGAAATTATATTCCTGAACATTATTATCCAAGAGAAAGAAAACGTGTCTACAAAATGAGTTCTATAAGAATGCTTATGGCAACTAGAAAGTAAAAAGAACCCCTGTGTCTAAAAACATTTTGGAATGGGTAAATAAATTGAGGTATATTCATATAATGGAATTTTATTTACCAATCAAAAGAAGTGAACTACTATTATACACAACATGGACGAAGCTCCAAAATATTGTGTGAGTAAAAGTAGTCACACAAAAAGCATAATTCTGTTTCTGTGGAATTCCATTTATATGAGGCTAACGAACCCGAGAAGACTAATCTATGGTGATAAAAATCAGAATAGCAGTAGCTTCTTGTGGTAGTCTTTGGAAATGACTGGAAATGTGCACAAGGAAATCTTCTGAGGTGTTGGAATTATTCTCTATCTTGACAGAGGTGAATATTTCATAGAGCATGTATTTATGAAAACTCATCAAAGGGTTCATTAAAGAACTACACAGTTTTTCTCTCTGTAAATTCGACCTCAATTTGGAAAAATAAAAAGCATGTTAACTCCACTTGAGGACAAACAGCATGGAAGGTACAAAACTTCTAAAGCTGTGAGAAACAGGAAATTCCTGTCCTCTTCAGAGACTGCCATTTTCAAGCCATTTTTTATGGTCATGCTGTGAAAATTATACATTCCTTTTGGACATTTCTTTGTTCTCTGTGTTGGATAAGATGTCAGAAATAAATATAGTTAGACAACTATACATAAAATTACCATAACTATATATCAGTAGTTTTATGAAATCATGTTACTTTTGGCTTTAAAATATCATGAAAATGATGTATCTGGCCATGTGTATGCACCAGTTTTGGTTTATATCATCAAAACAAAGGCCTCTTTGTTTTCAGAGTCTTTATGCAAGCACCATGACAGCTTTTCTGATTTTTATACTAATGAATGCTTTTTAATGAGCACAGATTATGTTCACTTATTAACATCACTGATATGTATTTCATCATATTTTAATACCTACTGAAAGTAATTTGGCACGTTTACTGTTTTCTTCTAAAATGACTGCTATTCCTGAAAGTGAGTAGCTAGAGTTTTTATTATAAATTGGCTTCCTTTTTTCCTCCTAAATAAGGATACCACAGACATTTGTGCAATTTAATTTCATAAACATGTAGCATTTTGCTAGGTGCTTGAAAAAAACATATAAATAAGACATGATCTCTGCTTTCCAGATGCTCATATTGAGCTATAGTGATAGACAAGAAGACATGTAACTATAAGATAATGTGATAAGTACAATGCTAGTTAAATGAACAAAGGACTATAAGGGAACCAAGAAAGGAGTGAGTCAGTTTTCCTGGAGGAAGGGGAAGAGAGTAATAGAAGGGTTCACAAAGGACGTGACATCTAAGATAGATCTTAAAATGACTGACTGATTAATATACTCATTCAATAATTCACTTGCCACACGTGTTCTTACATGGTAGTCACTGTTAGGCACTGGCACACTGTGCATGATCTAGGCCCTCAGGAAGCTTATAATCAATTATATTTTGCCAAGCCAAGAAGGAATGGTGGTTGCTTACCTACTTGCTTACCTCATTCTTTTCACTCTGGCTTCTTTCATCTTATTTTATTAGATTAGACTCCATACACAAAGAGTGACTTTAAATACAAAAGTTATTTTCTTTTTTTATTTTATTTTATATTACTTTCTTTTCTACTCCAATGGAACAATTTATGGCTTAATAAGTGAAGTGACTGCTAACGCTGAATGCTTCACTTAGCTCTGTACTCGTTTATTCATTCATTCAATTATTCAATGAACATAAATTAAGCCCTTACCATATGTTAATATGTATCCAAGGAATTGGGATGCAAAGGTGAGTGACAAATTAGCTTACTGTCTAGGCATGTAACAAATCGAATCCTGTGTGATACCTATTGCAAAGGAGGTTGAAGAAAGGAAGGAGAAATTACTTTTGGTGTGGTGGTCAGAATAATTCAAATAGAAGGTGAGAATTTCTTTTAAATGAACTGAAAAGATATCTAGGTTTAGGGAACAGTATGTGAAAGTACACATAAACCCCCGTCAATAATTAGTTTTCAGCCTGTGCTTTTACCCTTTCAGCGGCTCTTGATTAAGAGTCCTTGCCTGATAAGCACAAAATAGTGAAGACATCTTCTATGCTTTTCTAACTGTAAAATTTTCTATTCTACTATTGGTGTGTCCAATTTCTTTTCTATTTCCTCAAATAACTTCAACACAATTCTTATTTTCCCAAATTAAAATGCCAATTACTAATATTTTATTTTTAATATCACTAATTATATCACAGTTATCACTTTACACCAACTCTACAGCTGAATTTCGGGATTAAGGTGTTTTTGAGTTATTTTCTCATTTAGGTATTCCTAATAACTCTTATTTAAAATCTTTGGCCCCAGAAAGTTGCAAGAAAGATGGCATTGTTGTAGCTCAGGCAATGCCCAGCTCTCTTGTAAAATAAGGGAGACAGCACAGAAGTCATCAAAGGGAGTCGCTTTGGGGAGCTGTAGACCAGGAGAGCACCTTGAGCATAGCCAGGAAGGGTTGGGGACAGAGAGATGAAGAGAACAAGAGCTACCCTACCCAAGGCTAACAGCCTTAGTCACACCTGTGCCTGAAGGGCCAATGGGGAAGGGAGAGGACATATTCCTCCCTGGGAAGAGGGGCTGTTTGGCTGAGGGCTGAGTGTGGTTTCCTTCAGCAACTTTAACCAGCATAACCTGGTTTTTAATTGCTGGTTAAGTGGAAAGCTTTACTGAGGAGGGCCATCTGCTGGCCAGCTGGGGAAGTGAAGGAAGACAAGGCTTGCTTTCTTGTTTCTTTCCCAGGCACTGTCCATCTGCTCTATGCCCCATTAGTGGCTCCCTGCCTCTGTTTGACTTGAACTCCCCAATCAAAAGACATAGACTGGGAAATGGACTTGGCCCAGTGGTTAGGGCGTCCATCTACCACATGGGAGGTCTGCAGTTCAAACCCCGGGCCTCCTTGACCCATGTGGAGCTGGCCCATGCGCAGTGCTGATGCGCGCAAGGAGTGCCGCCCCACGCGCAAGGAGTGCGCCCCGTAAGGAGAGCCGCCCAGCGCGAAAGTGCAGCCTTCCCAGGAATGGCGCTGCCCACACTTCCCGTGCCGCTGACGACAACAGAAGCGGACAAAGAAACAAGACGCAGCAAATAGACACAGAGAACAGACAACTGGGGAGGGGGGGGATTAAATAAATAAATAAAATTTTAAAAAAAAGAGTGGAATAGTGATACTGATATTGGACAAAATGGTTTCAAATGCAAAACTGTTATAAGGGATGAAGAAGGTCATTATATATTAACAAAGGGGGCAATTCACCAAGAAGAATAACTATAATAAATATTTATGCACCAAACCTGGGTGCCCCAATATACATGAGGCACACAAAGGCAAAGCTGAAGGGAGAACAGATGTCTCTACACTAATAGTTGAAAATTTCAATACATCACTCCCAGTATTAGATACAACATCTGGACAGAGGATAAAGAAACAAAGAGCTGGAATAATATCATAAATGAAATAGACCTAAAAGACATCTATAGAACATTGCACCCCAAAACATCAGGATATACTTTTAAGTGCTCAGTGATCATTTTCCAAGATAGACCATATGTAGGGTCTCAAGACCCAAATAGAAGGAGGTTAGGGAATGGAAAGCTAAGGGTTAATCTGTACAGAATTGGTAAAAAGGTTATTTGTAAATCTTTCAAAATGATGAGAAATGGTTACAGCATATCATGGTGTTTGTAACTAGCACTGCTATTGTATGGGTATGACTGGTTGAAAGGGAAAGTCTAAGGTCATGTATATTACTAGAAGGAGGGCGATAAACTCTAACATGGAACCTTATAACATAGCAAAACTTCAAGTAAAAGACAAATGGGATACTGCATACATAAGACTGCTTTCATAAAATATAAATACAAGTATACTAGAAAGAAGGAAAAATAATAGCAGCTGTTTACAGCAGGCAAGGTGTTGAGGGTTTAAGAGGTGATGAGTTTTGTTTGTTTTTGTTTATTATTATTATTGGAATAATGAAAGTGCTCTGGGATGATTGGGGTGATGAATGCACAAATATGTGATTACACTGAATACCAATGATTGTACTCTTTGGATGGATTTGTGCTTTATTAATATGTAACAATAAAATTGATTTCTTAAAAAAAATTGAAGAGGAGCTCTGAAATAAAACTACTAAGAGAGAGAAATTGATTAACAGAGTAAAATCACCTATACAATCAGATGCCTAGATATCAGTAAAAGATAATAAGCCATACTAAGAAAAAAGAAGATTTGGCCCAGCCAAAGGAACAAACCACCAATCCAGATGAAACACAGATTTAAGACAATCAATGATATTCACACAAATCTCCTTAATCAATTTAAGGAGATAAAGGAAAACATTACTAAAGAGATAAAGGACATTAAGATGACACTATGTTAGTATAAAGAAAAATTTGAAAGCCCACAAAGAAAAGTAACAGAGGGAAATGAAAGACACAGTGGATGAGATTAAAAGTACATTAGAGAGAAGCAGATTTGGCTCAACTGACAGAGCTTCCGCCTACCATATGGGAAGACATGGGTTCGATCCTAGAACCTCCTAGTGAAAAAGAAGAGAAAGCATGCCCATTTGGCAAGCCAGTGCCTACGTGAGTGCCCATGTGGTGAGTCAGTGCTCACATGAGTGTCTGCACAGGTGCCTGCATGGTAGCCAGTGCCCTGAGCAAGTGAGTCACACAGCAAGATGATGACGCCTCAAAAGAGAGACAAGAGGAAAATTAAGGTGAAGCACAGCAGAAACCAGGAACAGAGGTGGTGCAATTGACAAGGAATCTCTCTCCCCATCAGGATTGAATCCCGGTGAATCCTAGAGGAGAGAAAATGATAGGAGAAGGACAACCCAGACAGCAAGAACAGCAGGGCGGGAGGAGGGGAAGGGAGGGGGGGATAAATAAATAAATAAATCTTTAAATAAAAAAAGTACATATCTGCATATACAGCAGATTTGAAATGGCAGAAGAATGAATAAGTAAAATCAAGAACAGAACATCTGAACTGGAAAAGACAGGAGAACAAACAGAAAAAAGAATGGGAAAAATGGAAAACAATTTCAAGGAAATGAATGACAATGCAGAAAGCACAAACATATGTGTTATAGGTGTCCCAGAAGGAGAAGAGAATGGAAACAGCATAGAAAGAATATTTGATGAAATACTGACCCAAAATTTCCAACCCTTAGGAAAGACATGAAAATCACCATCCAAAAAGAGCAACAAACTGAGACATTTACTATTCAGAATGTAAATGCCAAATATAAAGAGAGGATTCTGAGAGCAGCAAGTGAATAGCTATGTACCACTTACAAGGGAGTCTCAGTAAGGCTAAGTGCCAATTTGTTATCAGGACACATGGAACCACTACAAGGAATATATTCAAAAGAACTGAAAGCATGGACACAAACTGGTATTTGCACACTGATGCTCACAGTGGCATAATTCACAATTGCTAAAGATGGAAACAACTAAGTGACTGTCAACCAATGAATGGATAAACAAAATGTGGTTTACACATAGGATGGAATACTATTCAACGATAAGAAGAAATGAATTAGAGAATCACATGACAACATGGAGGAAACTTTATGTTAAGCGAAATAAGCCAGACACAAAAGGACATATATTGTATGGTCTCACTGAAATGAACTAAAAATGATGAGTAGACTTACAGAGTTGGATTTATGGAGTTGAGGTGGGTGGGAGATGGAATGTAGGTTGAGAAGGGGGAGCTAATGTTGGATGCATATAGAATGTTTAATGAGGTCAACTGTAAATATGTGGTAATGAATGAACTTGATGGTAGAACATTATTATGAGTGTAACAAACACTGCTGATTTATGGATGTGATTGTGGCTGAAACGGGTAGACTAAGGAGATTAATGTTAGTTGTAGGACACCTGGAGGATAATATAGGGATTGTATAGTAGTAATTTTGTCAGTAGATGGGGACTGTATTTAATAATATAAAAACAGGAATGTTTTTCTACTACAAGGTGTTAAGAATATGGTGATATGTGGGAAAAATATAATTAACGTAACTTAAAGACTATAGTTAACCACAGCATTGGAATATTTTGTAGCAAAACCAAATAAGGTACTATATCAATGCCAAATGTAAAAAAGAGAATATGGGGTTTAGTTTTATGAGATATGAATATGGTAAAACATTTTTTCTCCTTAATTTTTCTTCATTAACAAGGAGACCCTGCTAATGCCATTTAACTAATCTGTGCTCATCTGTGTATCTGTTTGAACACTGGAGGAATGAGTGAGTTTGTTTTTGGGATTAGATGAGATAAAAGTTTCTGGACAAAATTTTTTGGAGTAATGCATCTATAACTTGTTAAACTGCCTTTTGTCTGCTATTTCATTTTTAGAATTTGAAATAAAGGTTACGTAAAGATAATAAAAAATAAAATCCTTGGGGCCAGATATATTTTAGAATTCAGAATTGTGGTTTTTTTTTTCTTTCAATTTTAGAAAAGTGATATAGTGCATATACCACATTTTACATAACACCCCCAGCAAGGTGTGGGGTAGCATCTCACAATCAAATGCATTACTCTTTCTGCCATAAACATTTAAATGTTCACTCTAAGAGGAATAAATAAAGATTATAAATAGCTTCACATCAGTTCAGGCCAGGTTTGCTGCCAAATGAGTTATGTGAAAACATTTGGTTCCAGCGCTTTTTGGATTTCAGAATTGTTGATGAGGGATTGTGGATGAGTATTCTGATTACTTTCATTTTACAGTTTTAGAAACAGGTTTAGAGAGATTAAATAACTTGTCCAAATTTGCCTAGCTAGTGAATAATGAAGCAACATGTAAACCTGACAATCTTACCCTTGAGTTTGCTAGTAAATGTTAGCAAGTAACTGCTTGGTAGCCCATATGCAGCAGGCAATTGTTTCATTTCAGTTCATATTTATGTATAAGTTTTTCATCAGGGAGAAAGGGGAATTAGGTAACTGGATTTAAAATAAGAGGTTGTTTTCCTATCAAACACGTCTTTCTGATGATATAGTAAATAATCTCCTGACTCTGTATTTATAGGTTTCCTTATCACTGACTATCTGTACAGATTTTGGATATCATGTACGATAGCAAAGTATCTCTGTCCTCACAATTCTTTTTGTTTTCAGGATTTTGACCTGACTGCTCCACTATTTCATGGCCCCTGATTCCTCATTGGGTATTTTCAACTTCTGGCCATTCAGAATCCAGAGTGATGCTTCTCTGGATTTTTTACCAAACCTCTCAGATATTTTCATTTCTCTTCCAGCTCAGCTCAAAATCACCCATTGCTAGTGATCGCCATCGAGTGAAGCTTGCATTCTGCTCACTGTCAACTTTTCAATTTCTGACTTTTCAACTGCTATTTTCTCTTCTCTTCCTTTTGGAAATGTGATCTCAGGATCCCTGCATCAGAGTCATGAGGTGAAAAATGCAGATTCATAGACTCACCACCGACCCACTGAATCAAGATCTCTGAGCGATTGTTCAAGAGCTGGCGATTGTTCTTCCCATGCCCATGGTATCTGTTCTCTTGAAGGTGTGGATTTAACCTACTTGCATCATAAGACCAGAACAAACTACAGAGCTGAACTTTTTGTCCTTCCAAGCCACCTGAAGAAACAGTGCTCAGGAAGTCTAATCAATTAATAAGTGAGGTAAGCATTAGGGAGAGTATATTAAATATACTAGTTACTTAAAAGCTAACTAATTGACCAAATCCTCATTTCCACATCCAAAGTTTCATTTTCTCTCCATGTTCAAACATTGCATTGTAATTGGTTTCTTCTAAATATCTACTCTAATTTATTCTAGCCTGACCTATGAGTAAAAGATTAAGTAGACTAACAATCATCCTTTCCAAACAAATCCATCCTGTCTAAAGAAGCCAGCCACTTCTAGAGAGTCTTTCTGAAAAGGGTGAATATATTTTCATTTTCCCTATAGCAAAAAAAAAAAAAAAAAAAAAAAGGCAGCACTGTAAGGAGAAATATCCTATTCTTTAGCTAATGAGAACATAATATGAGTTGTTTTTAGACACATACACACATACACATACACTCACACATGCACACAACAACACTAAGAAGAAACAATTAGGAAGCCACCTGTACCTTGGGTCCAGAGCACATTGATTCAGTATTAGGGATATTAACCTGAAGGGGATATTCATCTATTGTTTTACTTATGTCAGCCCTCACTACAGAATCCAGGAGCACAAATCTATTACCAGACCATCTGCTCGTTCCTGCTCTTAGTGCTGAGAAATGAATCACTAATATAATCACATAGGCAGAATCCTTTTTTTTCAAACAAATGATAATGCTGGAAATTACGCTTATGGTTTTGATTAACACTGGGCTCCCCACATACCCCAAAGTAAAGAAAGTCTGAATCCAGATGACCTTATCAGAAAATCTATTTCCATTTATGTCATTGGCACAAATGTCCCCATTATTATCCTCCTTTGGTTTGAATGTAAGTTTTTTTTTAAATAGGTAAGGTTTGAAATGAATGTGAAAGTCTTTTTGAGACAAAATGGCCCAGTGTAATACAACTACTTATATTTCAGTTTACAAGATAACCACTCAAATTTGAGACAGTGCCTATATAGATGATCATAAACTATCATGTCAGAAACAAAGTCCTTGAGATATTTACAATGAATGAGTGTAATGTCATTTGTGAAGTTTTTTAGTTATAAAAAACCTTAGGCTATTGATAGTCATTGAGAAAGGCAAGAACACTCCCTGTCTAAATACTGCAGACTCAGTTTATGATAATATGATTAGTTACACTAATAATGCTGCTTAGGCACAGTCTTGCTAATTACAATATTATAAATATTAATGTCACCGAGCCTTTCTGTTTGATTGCCACTCATGGAGTCATTCATCATGATATTTTCCTGGAATTCACACTGTAAGATTTTCTTTCTTTCCCCTTTTTGCTTTTTATCACCAACTTATAATGTTATACATTTCTCAAGAAGTCCTTATTTTTGGCTATCTATTAAGAAAGGGACAGGGATATTTTCCATTAAAACTGGTCAACTCTAAGTCAGTTTTATGATGTTTCTCTTATTCTTCCTGAGTCCCTCACCAAGTCACCAAAGGCAGAATATCCAGGGTTTTTGTTTTCCATTCTTTTCATGTGACCTGTTTCAAGTTAAGCTTCATTTGAATTATTAAATGCTTCCTTAAAGAATCTTTTTATACTGCCTCTCTTTTTTTTAAAAAGTTAATTATTGATGTAGTGACAAGCTGAAAAGACTAAGAATTATAATTTTTCCTCCCCTTGCTCAGGACTCAAGAAATGTCTTTTGACAATGGTTGTCTACTTAGAATAATACAAAGGAAACACAAAGGCAAAATGCTGAAAGTTGTTTTAGAAAAAGGTTGCTAAAAATCACTGTATTATATAAAATGTAAATGTAGTGTATATTTCTCTGAAAATAGCAGTTAGTGAGAAAGTGGGGACATAACCTTTTGAGCCCAGGTTTAACCACAGAGCAGAAGCAGTTACAAAAGATACTGATGAGAATTAAACTTTTTTTAAAAAAGCATCATCATATTATTCAGGACTCCAGTGATTTGATTGTCTTGAAAATAGAAAGGTAATGTTATAATTTCCAGAGCTTGTTAGAGAATAAAGAAATCTCCAGCCTCCTACTGAAAAGAATGCCAGTCATCACCACAGTAAGCAAGAATTTAGAGGCACTTTACATTACAAACTTCAATCTTTTCCTTTTTTATGACCTTGTGTTATATTGGTTTTATAGAAATGTAACTTGCAGACCCATCCTATCAAGCCTCCTTCAGAATGATTCTCCCGTAGAACTCACATCCAACAGGCACTGTGTTTCTCTGCTAGTGAGCATTGTAGGAAGGCAAATAGTATCTGAAATAAAAATTCACCAAGGCACGGTTTTTTAAGGCTAACACTGGATCGGTTGGGCACATACCTTTCCTGTGAGTTCAGCAATATGTGGAACTGGTTTCCCTTTCTGGTGACGCACGGTGGCTGGACTCTGCCCATCCCAGCCTTGTAGTTCTTCAATGCTTTTCAGATAAAGCAGGGCTTTGAGGCCAGTGCAGTAGTCTTCAATCACAGTGAAATCCTGATTTTGAACAGCACTGCATACCTAGAAAAGATGGACCAACCAACCAAACATAAAAACAAAAGCTAATTCTCCCACTGGATTCTCTTTTCATTTATTTGACAAATGTTTACTTTGCATGTCAGACACTATTGTAAGCATGACAGATCAATCACTGCTTGGGGATGGGAGAGGTGGGGTGGGAGGGATTACCAAGGGGCACAAGGAAACTTTTGGAGGAGATGGATATTTTCATTAACTTGATGTGGTGGTGATGATCTCACAGCTGTACACATAATGCAAAACTTATAAAGAGTACACTTTAAATATGTCCAGTATGTCAATTACACATCAATACAGCTGTTAAAAATTAGATCCCATGGGTTGCATTTTCAAGGAATCAGATTTGGCACTACCTAAGGAAAGACATTTTAACTCTCCCAGTTTCCCTCTGTTGGGATGTGCTGCCTGGAGGTCATTTTTGTCCCTGGTGGCAGTCAAGTTGGGGCTAGAGTACTATCCATTCATTTCACTCAACAATCACTTATTCGCTCAGGTCTTTCCTCTTCTCCTCAAATTTTCCAACTTTCTTCCTGCATTGGGATCTGCTCTGTGACCTTCTTGTTGCCTAGAAGGTCTTTGCCCTCTATACTAGGCCAAATAACACCCATCTCAGTCTCACAGGAAATGTGACATCTTCAGGGAGGCCTCTGTGAACCTGAGGTAGGTCCTGGCCTTCTTTTACTTGTAACATCATTTACCTATAATTATTGTATGAATATTTGATTGATGGCCCTCTCCCCAATTAGACAAAGCTATATCTACCTTGGGTTCCCAAATTATCCCCAATGTCTAGCACAGGGTTTGCCATTTATTCTGCCCTCAATAAATTCATATTAATGAATGAATGATTTAGGGATACTGTAGAAGAGGATTTTGGACTTGAGTGACTATTTCTCAGAAAATTGAGATAAAAATATTCTAGAGTTAAGGTGGATTGTATCAAAGAAATTAGTATTCCTCCAATAAAAATATACTTGGGATTCTGTGATTATAGTTGGGATTCAAGTTAGAGATTGAAGAGTAGGGATTTAGAGGTGGAGTGTCTGTGGTAATTACTTCCAAAGATACTTCTCCAATTCTGATACTGCATGCAGACTCCAGAACTATCTTTACAATTGCCAGTGGACATCTTTCTCAGATGGCATAAACAGCACTTAACATTCAAAACTTACTATGGTATTCAACATATTTTCCCTATCTATCTTCTCAGATCATCCAAAGAAGCAGCAAGCAACCAAATAAAACTAGGCAAAGCAAAACTCATTTCTAGCCCATTTTCCCGGACTTAATACTAGGCATATATATAAGGGTGCCTGACAATGGCAACCAAAATTTAAAAAATCACATCATAAGCAAATGAAAATGAAGGAAATATCTGAAAATAGAAGAATGAACCAGACATTTTTTCATGGTCTCTTAAAGCCTTCGAGTCTTTAATTTTATTGTAATCCTCACGATTAGCATACCACCTGGTGCCTAGTTGTTACGCAATAAGCATTAGTTAAAAGATTTATTGAAAACACACTTAAGAGGTTACTGAATGCGGAGTGAGAAACTGATATACAAAGAGAAAAGGGCAGAAGAAATACATATTGAGGTGTTCTCAACAAGAAGTGGTAGTGATTACATGATGTGTGTGTACTAGAAGGTCAAGTGTAGAACTTTGGGAAAACCATCCATTAAAGAGAAGCTGAGGAAGAAGGTCATGAGGGCATTGAGTCCAGGAGATCTAAGAGTGTATGGAGAAAGGTGTCAAACACTACAGAAAGGTCAGTAACATCGGTGCTGAAGAGCACTCATTGGATTTAGCAACCAGAAAGACACTGGACAACTTTTTTCATTTACAGGGGAGAAGTTCTACAACAAAGGAGTGGTTTTGTAGTAGGCTGAGGAGTGAGAGGAATGGATGATGGATGAGGAATTGAAGACGTGAAGATAGAATGCTCTGCAAAAGGTTTGGCTCCTGTGAGAGGAGAGGAAGAGCTAGGGGTATAAGTAGGAGGAGTTTTATATTTTATTTTTTATAGGAAGGAAAAAAGCTACCTTTTAGGCCAGGCACTCTGTTAAGCACTTTCTTGTATATTATATTGCTTTGTCTTCAAAAATAATCCCAAGAAGTAGGTTTAATTTTTAACCCTATTTTACAGATGAAGATAAAATAAGTCTTGGAGAAATTAAATGACTTGCTCCAGTTCACATGTATATAATATAAACTGTTAGAGACAGGATTCATGATCAGGAAGTCTAATGTGACTAAGATATAGATATTGTAAAAGAAAAAGCTGTTTTAAGGTAACTAAACTTATTTTTCCCTTCATTCATTCCATGAACCAACACATATGTTTTAAAAATGATTGAATTATCTTCAAGCCAAATATAAGTAATGTTTTGAAAATACATATTGCTAGGTGAAAATTAATTTTCTCCTGCTTTATTTCCTTTCTTGTTTATATAGTATAAGAATGGCAACAATAAACCAAAACCAAAAACAAGAAACAAACAAAGAAAAACCCTTATTTCCTATTTTGAAATGCTATATGTTTCTACTATGTGGAAAGACCACAGAATAACTACTATGTACAAACAAGAACCTTTCCTTTGAAGCCCATTTACATGACATTAAAAATCTGTTTCTCAGAAGGAATAATTTGAGCATTAATTAGCCCTGTTATAACTTCCTTAGGTTGATTTTTTTTCCAGAATAATTATAAAGAACATCATTATAATTTCCTCCACAGGATTTTTTTTAACTATAAAAGTCAACTGATGCTTTACTTAATCCTCTTTGTTCACAGTGAGATTCTACTTTTTGTAGGATATGCTTATGGATATACTTTTTCTACTGAAAAAAGTTCACCATATCAACATAAGAAATCAGATTTTGAAAATTATGCCATGTACTTTGTGGGATGTTCATGACTTTATAAAAACATAAATACTGAAAGGAATCAAGAAATACTTTGCAAGATATAAAAAGCAGAGTTTAATTCCAGTCATCTCTGATTTTCCATAAGAAGATATAAAAACCACTAACTCTTTTAACTCAAACCAAGACAAAATGTGTATATAGCCATCTCTGCTGAGGAATTCTGGAGTGATTAATATGTGGACTTGGGGTATTTTCAGTATGGAAGAAGATACACTTGCTCTTTGCCACCCTTTTCTACTGTCTTCATCCTACAGTGTTAGTGTTCCTTTAATTGGGAGTTCTACTGAGTATGTGAAGGGGACATGACACCTTCTGAAGAGCAAGAAGAGCCTTCAAAATGGCCACTGAGCCAATGTGGCGATGGTGCGCTACACAGGAGAACCGGAAGTCACCCTGAGACACAGATGCTAGTGGTGGCCCCTTAGAATACGCTTAATGATATGGTACCTTTCTGAAGAGAGTCATTTAATTTCTACCTTCTAAAAAGATTAAACCTATTAGTTATCCTAATAGAATTTTGATAGTAGAAACTTTTCACATTGATGTTTTCTTCTCACATTTTAATATACATAAAAATTATCTGGGGATCTTCTTGAAAATGCAGATTCTGAGTCTGAAGGTTTGGAATGAAGTCCAACAGCCTGCACTTGTGACAAGATTCCAGATGCTGGGAAACGGACTTTGGCCCAGTGGTTAGGGCATCCGTCTACCATATGGGAGGTCCGCGGTTCAAACCCCGGGCCTCCTCGACCCGTGTGGAGCTGGCCATGCGCAGTGCTGATGCGCGCAAGGAGTGCCGTGCCACGCAAGGGTGTCCCCCGCGTGGGGGAGCCCCACGCGCAAGGAGTGCGCCCGTGAGGAAAGCCGCCCAGCCTGAAAAGAAAGTGCAGCCTGCCCAGGAATGGCGCCGCCCACACTTCCTGTGCCGCTGACGACAACAGAAGCGGACAAAGAAACAAAAGCAGACAAAGAAACAAGATGCAACAAATAGACACCAAGAACAGACAACCAGGGGAGGGGGGGAAATTAAATAAATAAATAAATCTTTAAAAAAAAAAAAAAAGATTCCAGATGCTGCTGCTGGTGGATCACACTTTGAGCAGCAAGACTTAAGAACCATTAGAGGGTGAATCTCACCTATTACTGTCTGCAAACTACACTTCTAAAAATGTTTTTTCCTAATTTTAACCATTAGATTATATTTTCACGGTTCTTAAAATACTACTATAATGAGAAGTCACATTTGAAGAAATTCGAGTAATTTTTTCATTAAATAGTAATAAGACTAAACGAAAAAAAAAATCTCAGAATGTAAGCATACTATTGGGAAACAGAGCTTTTTATTTGTGATTTGATGCTCAAAAAAATGGAACTGCACGGAAAGGTGCTTAACCTTGACACTCCACTGAGGGCTTGATCTCTATCTCACAGGTAAATGGTTCCTTTTAAAACTCCAAACATGCAGCTGCTATTCAATGGGTGTAGTTTATATGACATCTCTTAATTGTTTGTTTAACAGCTCTGATTAGGACTCATAATAGCTGTTAACATGTTTGCTTAGTATAATCTGTAAATTCTTTATGGTGAAGGCTGGTTTATCGTTCTTCACAGCAGGGCATCAGGTGCCATTATAAGGATCATTGCCACTATTAATTATTTCTATAAGTGTGACTATCCCTATAGTGAGCTGTTTTCAATAGGGGCGCCCAGAGACTCAGCAGGACCAGCCCTTGCAGGATCTGAGTAGGTGGTGGCCTCCTGTAGCATGATCTGAGGTGGGCCATAAAGCTCCCACTGCCACTGAACAGCCTCCCCCAGAGGTCTGACACAGTGCCCTGAATTTTCACTTTAGGTGGAGGCACATTTAATCGAAGCCTATGCTAGGCCACTGCACAAATCCCTGGGAGGTAACAGAAGGCTGTGGGGTGCTATTCCTTTCTCATTATTTATCATTAAAAGAGATTAACCACATTAACAGGAAATTGCCTGTTTATGGTGATTTACATTTTAAAAATCACCTTTACATATATTATTTCTCTCATTACTCAGAATAAATCCATGAGTTAGGAAGAAAAGAGGGTAACATTCTTCCTTTGAAAATGAAAAGAGCCGAAACTTGAAGTACTATTTTCTAAAGTCAAATCTACTGGATTTTATGCCTAGTGGATAAGAGCAGCAGGCAAGTCAGGCAGTACTGGGCCCAGACCGTATCTTAGCTGCATAATCATGAGCAACTTTCTTAACCTAATAATGGAGATCAAAGACAGCATATATGAAAGTGAAAGGCAAAATATTTAAGTGCTCAATATAAGAGCAAGTATAGGTTGGCACTAAAAATAAATTTCACAATTTGAATAAATCATCAGTGTATAAATGAAGCAGGATGTAATTTTTTAAAGACTAGTCTTTTCTCACTAACGCAGTAAAAGAAGGCCATGGACCTTATTTTTATTTGCATTAAGCAATGATCTCAAAAAAAGTTTTATTCTTGTCATCAGAAGACATGTATCTGAGACCCGGTCTGCCGTTCAGCACCTGTGTGAACTGGTACTAGTTGACTAGCTTAGCGTCTTCGGTCTCTCTCACTCTCCTGCTAACCTTTTTAAAGACAGATAATAATATCTAATTTATTGTTGTGAAAATTAAATTACATCATGTAGGTGAAAGTGCCATGGAAATTATACATCTCAGATGGACAGAATGTTCATTATTTCCTACATTACTTTAGCCGCCCATAAGCTTCTTCTGCCAGCAGGGAAAGTTCTGGGAGGGTAAGCCAGAAGAGTTTCCTGTTTGGGTCTTTCAGGTTGCTGCCTGGTAGCTTGTCACCATAGGTGATATTCTGAATCGCTCCAGAACAGAGCCAGGGACCCACAGTGGGCATGCAGGCCAGCTCCACACCAAAAGGGGGTGCAGAGGGGGAGGTACCAACGAGGGCCCCAGGCCAGGAGCATTTCATATGTGTTTTTTTAAACATATAATTAAAAAAAAAATTTAAAGAACCTTTAGATTACATAAATGTTATATAACAAATATAAGGGATTCCCATATTCCCCACCCCCTCCCTCTCCCACACTTTCCCACATTAACAACAACCTCATTAGTGTGGTAAGTTTGTTACATTGATGAACCCATAATGAAGCATTGCTACTAACGATGGTTTACATGAAAGCTGTGTTGTTTTCTTTTTATAAGGCACTTGCCCAATTTCTGCAACTCTTTAACTCTTTTTTGGATTATAAGGCACTTGCCCAATTTCTGCAACTCTTTAACTCTTTTTTGGACTTTTGAGGAAGATGGCTCTGCCAGTTTTTGCTAGTTTTCC
The DNA here is from genome assembly GCF_030445035.2 of Dasypus novemcinctus. Taxonomy (NCBI): domain Eukaryota; kingdom Metazoa; phylum Chordata; class Mammalia; order Cingulata; family Dasypodidae; genus Dasypus; species Dasypus novemcinctus. The sequence goes on along the minus strand of NC_080681.1, from coordinate 28,339,606 downwards.
AAAGATTCTCTGAAGGGTGCAGGGAATAACGCTCTGAAGTACCTTATGCCAGCACCTTGGACCTGTCTTCTCTTGTGACAAAGTTGTTAATGGAGGATCTTGGTCTCTTAGATACAATTCAGGTGAATCCATGATCATAATTATTTATTTTCATATCTAAATATCGGTAGACCAACTAAACCCCAGGGCTTAGAAACATGTACCTCCAGGCCATTTATTACAACTCAAATATGTACTTACAATTTAAGGGCAAAGTAGCCTCAGAGTTTCTGTAAATTCATTAGTAAAAGAAATACTGCAGAGTAACTACATTTAAGCAAAAACAGGAATACTTCAATGGGTATCTCATTCTAAATTGCACTAATAGCAGATCTGATGTAGCTGGAAGGGGTTCAAGAGTCTTCCCAACAAAGTTTTCCCACGGTCCATATTTCAAACACAGAAAAAGAGGATTATCTATCCAATTCTTAAAGATTTACCAGAAAATGAAAGTGATTCCATGACTCCCCCACTCTTACTACTCTAGTTTTATTAAGGATTAAACTGTTTAAACTCCGTAAAACGTAAGCAATATTTATCCTAGACTTTATAATTTTCAAAGCATGCTGACAAAAAGAAATACTTATGTAGTGATTTACGGTTTTCAAAATATGCTGACAAATAAAACTAACGAATCTAATACTCAAAGGGAACTTAGACATACTTCAGACTAGCCTCCTTATTTTATAGATTATGAGTCCAGAAAGGTTAATTGATTGGTTTGTGATCTCACTGCTAGCTGGAGGCAATGCTGGTCTCCTGATTCCGACTGGGTCGTAAGCTTTTTCTGTTTTAGCATTGCCTGTCACATGTCATTTTATGTAGTCCATGTAATAATGTTAGAGGTAGGCAGAGAAGGCGCTCTTAATTGTTGGGCAGTACATGGTAAAGCCAACAGAAGGAATTTGATCTTTTGACATCTACCTTATTTCAATACACTTCAAAACCTTAAAATTGACAAGTCTTACATAACTTAATAAATACAGATTTACACTTTTCATAAGAGGAAACACACTACTGCAATTTATTGTTAATGCAAAAATGTACATAATTTAGAAAATTAGGATCTTAATATTTGACCTATTAAAAGTTAACTGTCCACACATACTGAGTAAAACACGAGGTTTTCCAAATATGGAATGAGTAATTCCTCAGTGAAGTCAGTTCTGACCAAAGAGAAGCACAAAGTGATACTATACTTTTAATGCTGGTGTACAATATGTGCTGTTAAAGTAATAATTCACAATAACAACATCCACTTGTGAGTTTTTGGTACTACATGAACATGGTACTGCGTACTAGAATTCATGAATAAAACACCAACATTATAATTTTATATTGGAAAGGACAGCCTCTGGAGATACATAGCCCATAGGGAGCTAGATTGGAATATATTTGTATATCCACATAAAACCGCAAATCCTAATTGCTGTAGCATATTAGTTTCCATTTGTTGGAGCTGTGCAACATCAAAGTTGTGATGTCCCTATATATTGCATTTAGCAGTAGTGTAAAGGACTATGTGAAGAAATCAAAGTGAGAGTTTCTAAGTAGTTTCCTGGCAATTGAGACAGCAGGCTCTTTTATCTGCTCTGTAACTGTTGCGGTGCATTGATTTAAACTCCTTCTGAGATCCCAAATGCTTTTATACTCTTAGGTCTCTCAAGCAGCTTCTACTTTTTCCCCCAAAGTGATAAAATTCTAGCATTCAGCAAAATACCATCTTGTTTTCCCTGAAAGGAGAGGGCTTATTTCAGCTTTCCTACTAAACCGCACAGGCTCACTAAGTAAAATAGTCATCCAAATGCCATTCCATTAAGAAATTTGCCTTTGAGTTCAGTTTTCTATGTTCTGACCAAAACAAATTTGACTGGCAGAAAACAACAACAACAAACAAATGGCTTCACAGATGTTTTCCCAAGGTTGAACTCAGAAAAAGCCCAATGGATAAGCAGTTATGCTTACTAATTTTTCTCGAAGTTGTCTTGGAAATGCTAGCCACTGTTAAATCCTAAAGGCATGAAAGTTCATTTAACTTGTTTCTTTTGGTATATCATATATTTCACTGTTATTCATAATACTTTCCCCCTTATCTAGCCTTTTAAGTTGTATACTCTTTGACCAATTCTAAGCACATCAATATATCAATCTCCTTTCCCCCTGCTAATCAGGAAGGAATTTTATGGAATTCAAAAGGCTATTTTTCAATGTCTCTATGTGATCGTTGTCTATCTGATTAATTTCTTAATCCAAGTTCAGCTGAAGATAGACGGAAGTGAATAAACTGTTTTTAAGGTATTTTGTACCAGCATCCAGACCACATTTTGCTGACCAAAATACAATCATCAGTTCTCCCAGCAGTTTCTCAATGGCAGCATAGGTGGTGGGCCACCCTCTCAACTACTGGTTGAAAGGGCATTTGTGGGATTGATCTTTGCTGCACTTTGTCAATGACACAACTTGACTGAAGACGGACTAGGCTAATTAGTCAAAGGGCTATACCCTGCAGGTGCGATTGCCTCTGCCCCCTTCCCTGTATCAGGCCTTTACAAAATGAACTCTAACTGAATTCAGATCTCAATAATGACCTGAACTAAGAATAATAGAAAAGAACCAACAGAGACATAGCACCTCTGTCTGCCTTTTATGAAAGGCTACAGATGAAAATGGGTGAGCCAAGCACAACATGCATGGCCAAAGAATGGTGACTGTCTTCAAAGATAATGCTGCTTGATGGTCCTGCTTCCCTGGGGACATAAATACAAGACTATAAAAGCTGAGGTAAGACCTGGAGTCCTCTACTCACCAGGCTGTCATGAAGCCCATTTTTTGGTTAGGGGCTGTGGATACAGTTTGTGGGAGTTCAGCCACTTGCTTCGGAGGCAGCAGAATTTTTATACTGAAACTGATTATTACCATCCTGAACAATCGTTCTGGTACAGCATCCGTTCTCACAGTAATTGTCAATTACTCTGCAGTAACACAGGTGGTGGTACCAGGGTTTGCACGTAACATTGTGCACACTCAGCACCTCCCACAATAAGAGTGGGGCAAGAAAAGGAAAGGAAACATCCAGACAATAGCTGTCAGATGACTAAAATCATAATTTTAGGCAATCTCTCCTTTTCAACAGAGTCAACACAGCTGGGAAAACTTGATTTATTTACTAAAATACCACATGGGGTTTGAATCACAGAAAGAGAACAAGTCATACTGCCTGGAGAGAGTCTGCTAGGCAAATTAAATCATGGAAATTTTTTCTGGACTTTAAAGATGGATAAAGATACATGGTCAATCAAGATTGCAAACAGGCATTCAACATTCCAAGAAAGGGGACAATTTACTTACAACAGAAAAATGGCCTGAACATAAAACTCGTGTCTTCGATAACACTGTCCTTCTCTTAACCCAAGATTCAGTAGTTGGTTTGATAGTTAGGTTATTGATAAAAACACAAATTTGTGAGAGAAGCATGTGGCTGTATCAGTAAGTCACCAGCTTTGACTGAACTACCAATATATTATTTATTTATTTATATTTATTTATATATAATTTATATATAATTTATTTATGTATAATTTTTGTTTTTCAAACAAAAGTTAGAAACAGTTTAGTTGCTTATTAGTTATGCTAGTTTATTTAGTTGTTTATTAATTATGAATAATCCACTTAAAATTTAAATGCTATAGGAAAAAACCCTATTGTTCAAGTTAATGACTGTAACAGTACAAAACTATGTAGTGTTGGAGAAGCACAACAGTAGGGTTTGTATTTTAGAAAAGGAACTTTAAAAATTATTAAAGACCCATTCCTAATTCCTTCTCTCTTCAAGTGGAAAATTTGAGGATCACATCTTTTCTAACTTGGTAGAAAAACCAAGGAAATAAAAATGCATGCTTGTTTTTTAAAAAAAAACATAAAGACCAACAACTAAAAATCAAATGGTTGGCCTTCAGCCTCCAAAGCTGGATCTGCTGGATCTGCTGAAACATACAATGACCAAAGAAGTAGTTTTATTTCTCACTGAGAGGGCACAGACATTATAATTTATGAATATGACAAGTTATTAACCTAAAGAAAGATTGTAGACACCGGTAAAATTTCTAAGTTCAGGGTTTTAGGAGAATGCTTAGAGGTGACCATATCATTCAAACTGTGACAATCAAACAGGAAGACTATTGAAGAAAACACCTAGATTACCAGCATACACTGGTATTGTCCTGTACAAGCTAGGATCTACAATTCCCTTACCTTGATATATTTGTTTCCCCCATTTTTGGGTCAGAGAGTGAGTTTCACTTATCCTCATGGAATGCATTCATACTCATGGAATGCATTTTTAAATGCTCTGTTGCTTTTGGCTTGGTTTAACATTCTGGGCTTTCAGATACTTACACAGGTCACAGAACACTAATATTATATTCAAATCACAAGACCTGTATTGCTTAAGGGGGAATCTCCAGTCTCTGAGACTTGATCTGAACCAGGTAACCCTAAATTTAAAGGTTCTCCTTTAGCCTCCAAGGGTCTTTGAGCCTAAGAAAAGTTCAAGAGTGAGAAGAAGTGCAAGGGTCACCCAAAATCTAAATCCTGTAGATTAGATAAAATCATCCCACAAGTGAAAAAGCTTGATATGCTTTACATTTCTAATAATCTATCCTTTTGCAACTGTCCTTTCCTTATGTTTTACCCAAATTCCTTTATGTTTACTGTACTCTACTGATATTTACTAAGTGGTTACTATATCCCAAGCATTATGATAAAGACGTTCACATGTAGCGCCATATTTAATCCTCATACAACAACTCAGTAAGTATTATTATTTTCTTCAGTTAGTAGATGAGTAAACAGAAGGTTAGAGATTAAGGACATTGCCTAAATTCACACAGATAATAAATGGCAGAGCAAGGATTCACGTCCTAGTTAATGTGACCTTAGAACTTTTTTTTTCTTAATTCCTGTGCAATCTTGCTTTCTTGTTTTAACTCTTGCAAAGGCACCTGGCTCTCATGTGAAAACAGAAATTAGAATATGTATATGTATATAGCTTCTTAATCTAGCTGTGCAAAACCAGTTACATACATATAGTATATCAGTGAGTTCTTATGAGGATTATGTCACATAAGAAACACACGTATTTAGTTAAGTGTCTAAAATCAATGTATGATAGGCTTTAACATTTAGATTTCTTTTACCAGCTTTCAGAGACATATATAATGGGGCAGGGACTATATCTGTTTTGTTCACCACCGACATATGAAGTGTTCAATGAATGAGTGAAGGAACAAATGAACCAAGATAAAGACATTGCAGTATTACCATACAATGACAAGCACAATTTTCTCTCATTTCCTTTCAAGAACACATTTTTCTCTCCCTGTAATTATACAAATCTATCATCATTCAGAACTCACAGTAACCCACAATAGAATACTTTTTTTCTCAAATTCTACTGCATTTAGAATCCATATAATTCATTACGTAACTTGAAATTAATTGCTTTGTATTATTACTTAATTATTTTCTGGGTATCCCCATGCCTCCCCAGGAGGCAATGAAGCAGCTCCGCGTCTTCTCTGGATATCCCCATGCCTCTCCAGGCTGCCCTGAAGCAGCTCCATGTCTTCAGCATTCTTCTTGGTACTCAAAGTACTATTTGTCACAACCAAACTGGACAGAGCCTGTTTATGGATTATTGCTTATATGGTGCTCTCAGTCTGGACATTTGAATTTGGATAGCAGTTGTCATTTGATTCCCTCTCTTCTGGTTTACTTTAATAGTTAACTTAAGTAATAATTTCCTTTAGTAATAACTGAAAAACTGTTTAAACAGAATTATATAAAGACATCATTTAACAATGATTGACCTAACAATGTCAAATCAATATATGGATTCTTTTCAATCATTAATTTTTACATATATGTGTGTATGTGTTAAAATATTCACATATAACAGTCTCTATTTTAAATACAATAAAGGAGAGACAAAATTTAGCCAAGAGAAGTTACAGAGAATGCATCTATCCTGCTTTGTGTCTGGATTATTTAATTTTGGGGGTTCTTTATTACATACATATCCAGGTCAGTTCTGCTGTGTACCTGTATCAGGACCAATATTTCATTTTAAGATTTCCCTCTCTTTCTCTAATTACTCCAAATTCATACTTTAAATTTTAAGTTCAGAACTTCCTATAAATAGCACAAAGCAGAAACTAAATTGATGTGTGCAAATACTTGTATTTAAAATGATTTTTTCTTCTCTCATATTTGTACTGCAAAACTCTTGTGTATGTCCAATGTAGGTCTTCTCTTTCTATTTGCTGCCAATTTAATCTTAATAGATCTTTCTAGATTTTGACCATAAAACGTCAATTTTCAGATTCAGCTGTTCTTCAAAACGTCATTTCCTGTCACTAACCCATTAATTTCATTTATTCTTTTGTTCAACAAATATTAATTTATGCACCACTCCTCCGGTTTCTTTTCAGTCTATTACCAAACAAACTTCTGACTGAGGTAGTCTGGGGATATGTTGTTTGTCTTATATCTGTCAGAATGAACCTTCCTCAGAGAGGTGCTGAGAAAAGGATCATGAAGTACTATTTACCAGGAAAACTTTCTTGGTATATGTGTGGCATAATAGGCTCAATTCAGACATATGAATAACTATTCATATTCTAGATTTTTTATCTTAAAATTTATATATGCAACTGGTGTCTTTCGAGAGTTTTTCAAAAACATTGATTTATTTCTGCTGGTTTTAAATGATCAGTTACCCCACTGAGCTCAAGGACAAAAATTATCACAACTATATTATAAACAGTTAGCTTAATGACACATAGATGAGCATATAAGGTAGAGTTTTGAGGCCAGGAGATGACTGAATTTCAATTGCCATGCTTTAAGAGCATAAATTAAAGTCTCATTACCATCTCCTCCCTGCAAACCAATTGGCTTTTTAAGTCAATTATTGAAAATGTATTAGATTAAAGAAAAGATAAATAAAGCAAATGCAGGTAAGTAGATTTTGTGTTTAACATTTCATTCTTATTTTTAAAATGTCATACTTTTCATCAAACTACTGTTTATATTCTAAAGTTTTTATAATAAACCTCACTTAATTGTGTAATGCTCTAACATGCCATAAAAGTTATTTTTAATTCTTTTTTTTTTATTTTTAAAGAAGCTTTAGATTGCATAAATGTAACATAAAAAATACAGGGGACTCCCATATGCCCCACTCCCTCCCCCTCCTACACTTTCTCACATTAAGGACATCTTTCATTAGTGTGGGAAATTTGTTACAATTGATGAACACATATTGAAGCATTGCTACTAACTGTGGACTACAGTTTATATTATAGTTTACACTCTGTTCCACACAATTTTGTAGGTTATGACAAAATATATAATAGCTTGCACCCGTCATTGCATGAATTATTTTTTAACTCCCTCTAGATTACTTATATTATTTTGTATGTTTTAGAGAGGGTGGGTCCTGTGACTACACAACATTATTCTTTTTTTTTCCTAGAGTATGGAAAAGAATGAGTTTATTTCCTCAGCATCTTAATTTACAAAAGGTATAGAGGAAAATTACATACGGATTGTGTCTTTTCACATGAGTTCAAGTTTAATATATTTACTACTAAAAATAATAATATGAAGTTGTCTTCATCAAAATGGGTTTCACACTCCCTTAGCCCCTTCTATTGGGTCATTGGTCTTGTTACAGAATTGTCTAACCACTGCCTGATAATTTGAGAGAAAATAGCCAAGTACTATGGGACAGCTTCAATGACTTATGAACAAAAGAAAACAACTCTAGAATAAACAAGAAGTACTGAATTAACTTGAGGTGTTGAGTAAGATACTTTTAAAACATATATTCCAAGTTTATAGGAATTTCTTTAAATGTACGGGCACACAGACACACAGTGCTCTTGCTATATCTCCAATTAAGTAACTCTCATAGGTCCCACACCTTATTTTTAGGTAACATTCTTTGCTGAAAATCTGTTTCTCATTAAAAACAAAACAAGCCAACAATGCATAATTAAATGAAAATGCAGATTTAGTTCCCCCACATCCTCAAAGTTAGCTTGCTTTCTTAGTACAGAAACGGTAGTAAACTTGACAAAAAACTGTATACTGAAGAGGTATTTTTGTCTAACCTTAACCAACTAAAACAATTCAAAAATGTCTTATTTCTTATTGGGAATAATCTAGTTTTGCTGTAAAATAAAGTAGGTCTTTTACATTTTGTTCTTAAAGCATTCCTTGTAAAAGTACTTGATAAAGCCACTGACAGGTACATTCCAAATTAGCAGGTTTTTAACACTGCTTACAACTGATAAACTAGTGGATATTATTTGCAATTTCAACTCAGGAGAACTTTAAACTATTTTATTGAGAAACTATTATAAAACAACAATGACAATAAAATCACCGACTCCTGGTTTAGAAGATAACTGTTACCTATTATCAAGTACCCATGTCTCCATAGAGTAAAACTCAAGGAAGGAGAATCAATTTTAGACTCCATCCCATAGCATTCCAACTTCTGAAGTATGTACAGGTAGGTTCCAGAGAATGAAAATTAATAAAATGCATCTTTAGCACATGTGAAATAAAAGGGGTATATTCTGTATAGGCTCATCATAATATAAAATTTTAGTTTAAAAAAATTAAAGCATGATCACGTAAGAATGGAATTTTTCTGGGACTGCCTCATAGTTTTGCTTAGCTCTTACTGTGTTAATATCATACATACATATACAAAAGAAGCTAATAAAACTTTAATTGGATAGTCAATAGACACCAGGTCCCACATTTATGTTTATTAAAAACTGACATTAAAAAAAAAAGACCTGTAAAAACAAACAAAAACTGTACCAAAAAAATTTGCCCAAATCACATCACTTTGAAACACTGATCTTGAGGGACATTATCGCCTAGGCTCCCCTCTTTCTCTACCAAGGCCACGACCTCTTCCTCTACCTCAGCCTCTTTCTCTACCTGCAACAGCTACCCTTTTCTTGGATTTCACCTCAGGTTCAACATCCACAGGTAGTGTATCCAGAGGCACGCTGTCTGACAGAGCAAAATATTGCGTATTATTTCCTTGAGTACTCAGTGTTTTCAGCTGTACAGGTTGCCTCTCTTCAGGGTCCTTTTCAAGCTTTAAGATGTGTACTCATGCTGACGTCCACCTGAGATGGTTCGTGGACCCGGGCTCCATTCTTCAATTCGGTGGTTACAGTTTCATGACTCAATTTCATCAAAAATCTCATGAGTTTCATCCTAGGGGCGCCATCAACCTTTCACACCAATTGTGCCCAAAATCGCCACCATTTTCTTAATTTAGTTATCTAAGACCAAGTACATGTAGTCCACGGTGTATTTGTTCATACTGAATTCACCAGAGATTAAATGGATTTTTAGCCTGTGTCATTGTTTTCAGGCCTAGTGATGAGTCATGGAATTTTTTTTTCCCACCTCAGATACATTACTTCATTTGGTATCATCAAGAGGAGTTAATATCCAGATGTAATGATCGCTTTAGGGGGATGAATAATGAGATTATGGCTAACGCCCTTAAAGCATGACAGTTGAAATCGGATGATTTTCCATGTGAGAAAATATGCTAAATATTATAATATCTGACATGTCTATCACTGTAGAATTAATAAAGCTATCTGAAACAGAAGTTTGATATTTTGATCCTTAGACACATTATCTTCTTTTGTCTTACAAATATAGCACAATTGATTTGGGGATAATGAAATGTTATATTTTTATGCCCAAATTTTTAAGTCCAAGAAGGTTTTAGGTACTCCTGGTTCAGATTTGCTACCTTAGACAAAAGAAGTAAAAAGTAATTGATTCCTCTTCTAATCTTGTAGGGTGGAACCAGGAAATAGTTGTAAAAGAGGTATTTAACTCAGGACATTTATATTTCACTTCAAGAGAATATAGTGCAAATGTTTTCAAAAGCCTTACTGGTCACTAAAAACATTAACTGTGTGGGAAATTTTGCCCAGTTAATCACAACAAAGAAGCAATGTTTCCTGAATATTGGAAGATAATGAATTAAATAAATGGTTGAACATGTTTTTAAGGCTAATAAATGTAGAATTTGTTTTTTTCCCCTTTGGAAGAAAATGTTTTCTAGCTCCTTTAATTATTACTTTATATAAAAAACACATTTGATATGAATTTTATTTCTTGTAATCTTTTCCTATAAACTCATGTTCTTCCACAACCCAGCTTTTAGGAATATGCCTCTGAGAGTGACAAGAATTTACTGAAACTGTTCTCTAAACTGTTCACCACCCAGAAACTTATCGTCTATTTCTAAACAGTAATTGACCTAGACATTCATCCATCCATTTATTCCTCTGCTAGGCATCAATTCACAATCATGTATCAAGGTATCTACTTTGTGCTTAATATTCTAATCATTGTGAGGCATTCATAAGAAGTGGAAAGAATGTGCAACCTAGCTGGGAGGCAAGGTATACATGCAAGTATCAGCATTAGATTAATTTTACCAGGCTCAGTACATCTCTGGAAAGCAGGATAGGAAGCAGGTGATCCAACTGCCTGTCTTCACTGGGATATCTTCTTGGCATCTTAACTATGGCCAGGATGGCATTCCTCATTTCCCAATTCTCTGCAACCTACCTTCCTAATAATCTAAAACCTAGGTGTCATTCCTCATTCCTGTTCACAAACATCCAATTTTTCAGCAAGTCTTGTTGTGCTATTTTACTTCTGAGTATGTTCACTTCTCTCCACTTTCATTGCTTCTCCTGATTGAATCTACCATCATATCTTACCTGGATTAAAGCAACTGACTTTCAGTTTCCACCCTTCAGTCTCCCAAAATTAATTATCCACACAACAACTGGAAAGATTATTTTAAAATATTAATTAGATCATACCTTTTCTCTGCCTAAAACCATCAAGGTCTTACTCTCTGTTATAGATGAAATCATGCCCCACAAAGACATGTTCAAATCCTAATCCCTGGTCCTGTGCATATGACCTCATTTGTAAACAGGATCTTCAAAGTTCCTATTAAGCTGAGGCCAAACTGTATCATGGTGGGTCTTGATCCAATAGGGCTAGAAACTTTACAAGCAAAAAAGTAAGCATGAGGAGAAGGAGGAGGTAGAAGGAGACAGATGGTCTTGTGAGGGAGGGAGAGACTGAGTTATGGATTGTTGGCAAGCTACCAGCAGAACACTAGAGATTTTAGAGAAAGTGTGCCTGGTGAGATCTTGATTTTGGACTTCTAGCCTTCAAAACAGTGAGATAATAAATTTCTGTTGTTTAAGCCAACCAGTCTGTAGCACTTGTTACAGCAGTCCTGTCAAACTAAGACACTGACTTTGAAAAAAAAATGGGAACACTTTATACAAAGCATTGCATGATTTGGCTACTGCTCACCTCTCTTACTTATGCCCACCATGTTATATCCACATTGGCCTTCTTTATGTGTATTGAGCATGCCCAGCTTATTTCAGTGTTAGGAGTTTTGTCCTGTCTGCCTGTAATGTTCTTCTCCATGTTTTCACATGGCTGGGTAAATCTTCTCATTTAGGTCTCAGCTTGGATGTCACCTCTCCAGAGAGGACATCCCTAACTACAGAGTCCAAAGGAGCCAACCAGTCACTATCTCATAGCCATATTTAATTTCTCTGCATACCACTTATGTTTTTTATATAACATTTATGTAATCAAAAGCTTCCTTTAAAAAAAAATAGGGGATAGGCATAAACCTCACCCTTTCCCCCTCTCATACTTTTCCCCATTAACAACATGTTTCATTAGTGTGGTACATTTGTTACAACTGATCAACACATATCGAAGTATTGCTACTAACCATGGACTATAGTTTACATTATGGTTTATAGTTTGCACCACACAATTTTACAGATTTTGAAAAAGTGTATAATGGCCTGTATCTGTCATTGCAATGTCATGTAGAACAATTCCGATATCCCTAAAAGGCCCCATGTTATTCCTATTCTTCCCTCGCCCTCCCCTCAGAACCTCTGGTGAACCACTGTCTATTAATTTTTGCTAAATAATATGTACTTTTAAAAGTTAAACACTGGCATCAAACACAGGCATTTACAACAAGTATGGTTCATGCTCATTTGTGAGATAATCCTCTAACTTTAATACTTTAATTCATGGAACACATTTGAGCAATCCATGAATCCCTTGACCACAGATGCCTTAATAAGGCAAACCTGTTTTAAAATGCTTACTTTAAAATTTGACAATTTTCACAAGCATTTCTTTAATTTTATATATTTAAGATAGTACTACTAATATAAATGTTAATGGATTCTTAAAAAGGAATACAGGATGCAGTGTTATTTTCCAGCAAGACTTTGAAGAAACAAAACTTTTAAGTATTATTGATAAACCCCTTGCTTACCTTTCATATATTTCTTCACTGTAAATTACTCAATCCAGATTTCAAACCTTTAGTATTTAATAATTTTGTTATCATACTTAAACTATCTCCAAGTGAGTGGGTTTTTAAAAACAGCATAATTTATGTATCATTTACGTAACAAAAAATTCACCCATTATAAATATACAAGTCAGTTATTTTATTATATTTATAGACCTGTGCAACCATCATCACAATTCAGTTGTATAACATTTCATTCACCCATATGTTCCCTTTGTCCCACTTATATTCACTTCTACACTCCAACCACCCGCTAGAAGCAATTCCTGGTCTATCTTCTGTCTTCATAGATTTGCAACTTCTGATTATTTCATATAAATGGAATTGTATAATGCAAAGACTACAGTCTTCTGTGTCTGGTTATTCCCTTATCAAAATGTTTTTAAGTTTCATTTAGGTCGTTATAGTTTCAATTATTTCTATTAACAAACAGTATTCCTTTTTATGGATGTACCACAATTGTTTATCCATTCATCATTTGATGGTAATTTGAATAGTTTCCAGTTTTGGCTACTATGAACAATGCTGCCGCACCCATGTGTATACAAGCCTTTCTGTAAATGCATTCTTTTATTTCTCTTGAATAGCTACCTAGTAGTGTTTCTGGGTTTCCAAAGTGGTTGTACTCTTTTATATTCCTATGAGCAATGTTCTAACTTCTCCACATCATCACTAATATGCATTAACATCTGTCTTTTTTATAATAACCATTCCAGTGGTGAGAAATGCCAAAAAAGTGCAGTGATTAAAATGAGAACTCTTGGGCCAGCTGTCTGAGTTCAGATCCCAGTTCTGGCATTTAACAGTCTGTAACTTGACATTCCTCTCTAGAGAATAGGGACAATAGAACCTTTGATGCAAATAATCTCATAGGATTGTTGGAAGATTGAATGAGTTAACATACATATTGGCTTACAAAAGTATTTAGCACATAATAAATTTATGTATGAGTAGGGCTTTATTATTGTTTTTGTTATTGTTATGTTCAATACTAGAATGTACTTAGTCTGCTTGTAGATACAGTTAGATTTGGCAAGCAGTATAAGGTTTCTTAACTACCAATTCCTTATCAGAAATTGGTCTAAGATAGCTATGACAATGTTCAGGTGTTAGAATGCATGTATCATGAAAATCAAACTACAGGTGTACGCGAACAATTATAATGGGAGGACCTTCCAAATGGCCTAACTGACCTGCTAGGCAACTTTAGTCAAAAATGGGACTTAGATTGACCGGTCAAAACAGTGTTCATTTTAATCATATACCTATTTATGGGGAAAAATAAAAAACTATATAAATTGTTTTTCTTTATAAGGTATTAAGTTCTTAATCACTTGACTATAAGAATGTTCTTCCTCCCTTTGCAATATCTCATTCGATTGTTTCCTCCTCTCTTTTATCCTTTTCTTTAAATTGTTGGGATAACTAATGGGTCATTGATGCTTCTGACCAAAGAATGGCATTCTGTCTTCTCAAGTCACTACAATGACCATTTCTAGAAAGGCAAAAGTACCATCTGCTTGTCAGCTCTATTTCTGATTAATAATTTTAGAAGATGTTTGCATGCATGGTAGTCAGTTTTTTTAAAGCACATTACTAAAAGTATTTCAGAGCTCTTCTCCTGGGTTTCTGGCTGTAAACAGGGATCAATTCCACACATTTAGGTAACTGCTGTGCTCACTTCTGCAGGACTCACACAGTATTTGGATACCCCTTCAATTCCCCAACCACAAGCCAACTTTACTTGAGGCCTTTCGTGTCTCATTCTGGGAGTGAATTTGTCTGCATTATAGACTGTTAAAATTTTATTATAAAATTGCATTCTATTTTTACTTAACTTTGTAATCACCCTAGTTCATAAGCAAAGATAATAAGGATAATGAGGTTATAATATTCAACTATTTATGGGCTGTCACGATCTTCTCTATTTCTGAAATTCTATGCTTTTTATGGCAATAACATGATGTATTCTATGCAGTGTTAAGGAAGAAGTAGGATCAGTGAACAAAAGATATATGGAAGTAGGTTTTCCACAAGATGAGGCAGACTTTGCTTATAATTTTAGCTGGCTACCTTGTACGTTATCTGTCAGATGCATATTCAAGTATGGGGGTTAGAAGACATTGGTGTTCTGGATGAAGTGCCAGTGTGCTGGGTCATGCCCCAGGGTATGAAAGTAGGCTACTCCAGGGGGATAAACCCCAGAGGAAGGGGGAGTTAACTCTCAGAAAGATGAACCTTGACAATAGGAGGGTGAAGCCAGGAGGATGTTACAGATAAATTTCCTCTCTGTTTTCCATGTGATGGAATCTTGCCACAGTTCCTATGGCAAAATACCACACAATGGATAGCTTTTAACAACAAGAGTTTATTTTCTCACAGGTTAAAAGGACAGAAGCCCGAAATTAAGATGATGGTAAGGCCATACTCTCTCCTGGAGTACTCTGCAACATTGTGATCTCTTTGGCTTCTTCTATGTTCTGACTTTTACTGACTGCATCCGGATTTCCTCTTTATAAGGCCTCCAATCATGCAGATTAAGATCCACCCTGATTTAATTTCACCACAACTTAACTATTAATAACATTTTCAAAACGTCCTTTTTACAAATGGGCTCACACTCACAGGAACATGGAGTAGGATCTGAACATGTCTTTTGTGGGGTACATGATTCAATCCTCAAAAGACAGATTGTCCCAAGGCATTGTTTTCTATCAAGGCTATCTGGAGATATCCCACATGGCTAATTGGCTGGTGTCTCTCTTTCCCACTTGTGAAACAGTGGCCAACACAGTAATGAATTATCTTGTATTTAAACTCCATCTTTCTCTGTCTCATTTCTGTTTTCTTCCACTCTCACTACCCTAGATTTTATCTCCAAATAAGACATTAGCTCTTGCCCCTTTCCTCAGGCTTATTTTCTTCCACCTTGAACTAAGATACATGCTATTCAAAAGCTAGACTAGAGGGCTATGAATTTTGTTTAAAAATTGCTTCAATGCATACCACCACTAACAGGAGAGATGATGATAATAATAACATCTGTAGGATACTTACTTTGTTCAAGGTACTGATTTATGTGCTTCATATGTGATGATGTATTTAATCCTCACAACCATCATATGAGGAGGTGGTTATTGTTGTTATCCTCATTTTACAGTTAAGAAAATTGAAGTACAAAATGCTCACATACCTAACAGGCCCAGGGTCACACAGAGCTTAAATGAGCAGAGATAAGATTTGAACCTAAGCAATCTGCTGTGTTTCCATTTGTGTTCACTAGTAAGATGGCATGTTCTGAAGCTTCCTGTCCCCATTTGACAATTCTGAGGTTGATGTCACTTCCACTTGCAGACTCAGTGGAAAAAGCAGTATGGGACTATGCCACACTGTTCATGAGTAAAGAATGGTTTCTAGAGACTTGTAGTTCACTTTGTTTTAAGAATATGTGGTTGTTGGAACATCAGACTTTGTATTGCCCAGGATCCTTTGTCCTTTTGAATGCTCAAAAGGAACCACTGCAAAACATATACTTACTTGAACCAAATCTTTCATATCTTTCTTAGTTGTAGAGGTTTTTAGGAGAGTCTAGTCTATTTTATATTTAATTCTGACCATTTTTAGTTTCATCTTGAATCATCTGTACCCACATCATACAGAGCATATTATAGCCATCTTGTATACAACCACACATACAGATGCTCAGGTGTGTTAAACTTCACTTTGTGACTATGTGGAGCTAAAATACAATGGTTGCCAGTTTATGTGGATTAAGATACTTATGACTGAAAGTGACCTGACACACCTTCCTTTTGCCTTTCTATAGCTCTATTTAAAATAATGATTATAGAATGTCTTTCAACGTAAGGTCATTTGTGTCAATGGACAGAACACAGGATCAGATCACCTCAGTAATTGCAAATTAATGCTCTTCTGGCAATGCATTAACTACACATTATTGATCTACAATTGAATCACAGAGAGCCACTGAGAAGTGATTTTACTTTCCTATTTTTTATGCTTTTATTGCTTTTTCCATAATGCATATTTCTTTCAACTAGAATTTTCTCTGTCTTCATTTTTAATTTCCCACAGTGAGATGACTTCTAACTTGTAATTAGAATCTGTAAAAATTCATGTTGCTGTCTCAAAAGCCTTTTAGAAATCTATCAAATTGTAACTTTGATGCCATTAAATCATATACATGATGCACAGATACATATTTCCAGAGAGCCAAGCTTTTGAATGATTTTTTTTAACTTAGATGAAACAGAAATCCATTTGGTCCCCTATCTGAAATTACAATTTGTTGAGTAGTCTGAAATAAAACATTTAAAAGTTTCCCTTAAAAGCATTTTAGCTGGGGAGTAGTGATGATGTGATTTTCTTTCCCAGAACACACTTTTAATATAGAAGTACAGTTTATTTGGGGGTTCTGTCTGACCAAGATGGAAGAGTAAGATACTCCAGGGTATCAGTCCCCAACAGAATTTTTGAACAATTACAAACACTGGCAGAGTCATCTTCCTCAGAACTCCATAAAACAGTTAACGGGATGAGTTGCAGTAATGGGGCAAGCATCAAATCAAGAACAAGTGACTTTAAATATGGTAGGAGAAACTCCTGGTGCCCTAGTTGGCCCCCTCATCAACCCCTCCCCAGTGTGGTGTGGAGTCAGATTACACTTCCATTGTTAAGTCCCTGGACCTTTTCAGGAGAGAACAGAGTACCCCTATGTGCAAACTGGGATGGCAGGCAGTAAGGGTAACCATATGGGTGATTATAAAGGCAAGTACTATTGTATTGCCTCTTTCGGTATGTGACTCCAGTTTTTACTTCTCACAGGTTCTAACATGCCATTGCATTAAGAGTAATGATTAAACTATGGTTTGAGCACACAGTATTTAAAAATATAATTTATAACAAGTATAACAAAAAGGTTGGAGGACAGAGAGGTATAGGAATAATGTATGTGTGTGCCACTGAAGTTAAGTTGGTATCTAAGCAAATTTGATTGTAATACATTTACTTTTCTTTTTTAAAGATTTGTTTTTTATTTATTTCTCTCCCCTTCTCCCCCTCCCCAGTTGTCTGTTCTCTGTGTCCATTTGCTGCGTGTTCTTCTGTGATGGCGTCTATCCTTATTAGCTACACTAATATCAAATAAATAGACTTTAAGTGAGAAACTGTTATGAGGGACAAAGAACATCCCCATATACTGAGATAGGGTTCAATTCAACAAGAATAACAATTACAAACAATTACTAACAATAAAGCTTCAAATTATATGAAGCAAATAATGAGAAATTTTAAGGGAGAAATACAGTCCTATATTAACAATAGAAAAGTTCAATTTACCACTCAATAATGGATAGAACATCCAGAAAGAAGATCAATAAGGAAACAGAAGACCTGAGTGATACTTTAAACCAACAAGACCTAAAAGACTAATAAAGAACACATCACCTGACAGCAGCAGAGTATACATTCTTCCCTAATGCACCTGAATCATTCTCCAGGATAGACCATATGTTAGATCACAAAATAAGTCTCCATAAATTCAAAAATTTTGAAATCTTGCAATGTCTACTCCAATCACAATGGATAAAACTATTATAGAAATCAATAACAGAAAGAGAATGGAAAATTTCCAATGGAAAGTAAACAGTTCATATGGGAGATAATTTTAAAGTATAAGTCTGAAAGAAAGATAGAAAAATCCAGGAGAGTAAATATTAGCACACATCTGCACAGAATACTTCTGACAAGATTCATATTTCTCCATGTTTGTGTTGAATACTTAATGGACAATTTTCTACCTGGTGGGGTAGATCATAAACTTTTATTTCAATTCTAAATTTGATCATGCTTCAAGTATAGTCAGAGGTCCTCAAGCCTAAGCCTAGTTTCTGAACTCTGAGTTAGGGGTCACTAGAACTGGAAAGATATTCTGACAGCACTATCTGTTGTAACTTTTCATAAATTTTAAACATAGCATTGATTTTGCAAACTCTAAATGGGAGAAATAGTTGTGACTTCTAATAAAAGTCTTTAAAAAGTGCTTTCGAGTCTGTAAGAACTTTGATATTTTACTGCTATTCCTATTAAAATCATTATTTGCTGTATCACAGTTTATACTGCAAAATAAATATGCACCCAAATTGTTGCATATTCTTTATTTCTCATAAAACCATCATCTGTACCAAGAAAAACCCCAATAAATGCCAAATGTATGACTAGAATTACATAATCTTGAGATCCTTTTTCTAGCACTTCATAATTAGAGACAAATTCAATCAGAGATGATGTCCATTTTGCAACTTGTCTTAGAGCTGAACCAGGGTCCTGGAAGTCCCATAATGTGCCAGGCATTCCTGGATGATAAGAAGGAGAGCAAGGCCAGGATGGCAGAAGTAGCAGGGAGAAACTCTGGGGGCTGAGACTCTGAAATTTGATATGCTCTTTGCTATATCAAATATCAGTTCTCCCTTAAAAAAGCCAATTAAATAGGTACTATAACTTCCATTTTATGGATGAAAAAACTATTTATAGAGATTAAGTAATTAGTCCAGGTTTACCAGTTAATATATGGTGAAGCTAATCGTTAAGCAAAGGACTGTGGAACTGCAAAGCTTCTTTTCCTAACTACTACACTATACATTGAGGGGCTATAGAACCACACCTGGGAACATAATAATGGTACACAAATATAAAGATACTGACAAAAATCTTTAACAAAAATGAACTGAGATTTTTGAAAAATTCTAGAGTGGATTAGTAAGAAAAACAAGGAACTTAAGAAAATTGGATTGCAGGTATATATGTACATGGCAAAGATATAGAGGCATAAAGCAGAGCTATTTGGTTTTAATTTTACTTAAGGTTTTCATTCTAAAACTTCAGCTTTAAAATGAAAAGAACAGAAAAATATTCAATATTATTAGAAAGAGTTTGAAACTAGAAACAGGTAAGAAGTTAGGAAGCACCTAGATGGATTAGATTCTAAAGAAAGAAGTGATCACTGGGTGTCCAATGAATCCAATGCAATTAAAAAATTTCAAAACCCCTTTATACATCCACATAATTAATTATCCTAAAAAAGAAGAAAAAAACTTCTTTGTGTGTTTTATTAGTACAAAGATTTTTTGCTGATGTTTTAAGAGTTGGAATGGGGATATCTTAAAGTAATCAGATATCTCAGATTAGTTATGGCAACTCCAATTTTAACAAATGTTGGGTGAACAAATAGTTCATAAAATGTATTACAAGGGGAGTTCTAGGAAGTTGGTGTCAGAGTAGACAGGTAGGGCTCAGCTGTCTCACAAAAACAACAGAGAAAGGGCCAAGAGCTAACCAATTGATGTGCTTTGGGGATCAGCAGAACAGGATAGTGCTATACAACTCCCCGCAGAGCAAGGGACAGAGAGACAAAGTACCTGGAACAACAAATGTGAATTATCAAAACCCTGAAGCAGCTGGGAAGGGCTGGAATAAAATCCTTGGCTCACTGTAGCCAATTGAGAGGGGAACAGACATCTTCTTCTCAGTCTGCAGTTACAAGGGAAAACGTAGAGAAAGTCAGGTGGTTTCTCTTTAGTGAATTTGGATAGCAGATCCTGCTTTGAATCTTGGCTCTGGCAAGACCAACACAGAGGAAAGTGAAGCTTGAAAGAAACACCTCTGTGGAAAGGTAAGCTGGTGAGTGCTACTTAGTAGCTGGTCTGGAAAGTACATGGACAAAAACCACTTTAAGAGCTTTCTTCATTCTATCTCCAGGGAAAAAATCTGTACCCCATTAGTGAATCCATGGTGTGATTTTGATTGCTTAAGCTGGGAAATTTTAAAGCCTTATAATAAGTTGAACCAAACACTAAAGAAGAGCTGGGGAAGTGGATTTGGCTCAACTAATAGGGTGTCTACCTACCATATGGGATGCCCAGGGTTCAAACCCAGGACCTCCTGACCCGTGTGGTGAGCTGGCCCACACACAGTGCTGATGCATGCAAGGAGTGCTGTGTACACAAGGGTGTCCCCCACATAGGGGAGTCCCATGTGCAAGGAGTGTGCCCCCACAAGGAGAGCTGCCCAGCATGAAAAAAGTGCAGCCTGCCCAGGAGTGGCACTGCACACATGCAGAACTGATGCAGCAAGATGATGCAACAAAAAGTGCTGTAGAATTTGAGAGAGGTTCAATTATTTGCGTATAGAAAGGCCAGGACTCAGGAATGATTTTGAGAAGG
Organism: Dasypus novemcinctus; assembly: GCF_030445035.2. Lineage (NCBI taxonomy): Eukaryota > Metazoa > Chordata > Mammalia > Cingulata > Dasypodidae > Dasypus > Dasypus novemcinctus. The sequence continues at coordinate 28,318,834 of NC_080681.1, read as the reverse complement.
AAAAATGGTTTATTGACGGCCGGCCGAACTCGGGAGCTTTCTGTTTCAATCCTGAGCCCCGAACAAGATTTTTGAATCCCTTTTATACAGAGAGGAAATGCCAAATGGTCCCTTTGTTTCAGTTCTCAATAGGCTTCAATTAGCATATATATCTTTCACATCTTAGGTAAGCTTTTAGCATGGACTTCATACATTCTAGATAAGCTTTTAGCATATTTTGTTTGCATTTCCCCTAAATACTTTAAAGTTTATAGATCTTGCATTGTTAAACTGTTTCCTGGGACTGGAGTCATTGCCATTGTCACCAAGGGCAGGACTGCAGCCTCTTACAGTCACAGCCACAAGTCAGAGAGCTTAGGTTATCTCTGAAGAGACAGCCTCCCACCCATAGCCCACATCAAAAGAGGCACAGATTCCTGGTGCCACTGACAAGAATGCAAGCGGACATATAAGAACACACAGTGAATGGAAACAGAGAGCAGACAATGGGATGGAGGGGGTGAGAGAAATTTTTTAAAAAAAGAAGAGCTGATTAAAAAACAAAACCAATAAGAGAGAAAGAGAAATCGGTCATAAAAGTAAATTCAACAACATATTCAGATGCCTAGACAGCAGTAAAAAATTACAAGTCATATTTAGGAAACAGGAAGAGATGACCCAGCCAAAGGAACAAACCAAATATCCTGAAGAGATAGATATAGGGTTTAAGACAATCAATTGATTATAATCACAGACTCTCCTAAATCAGTTCAAAGAATTGAAAAAAAAACATGACTAGAGAAATAAAGGATATTAGGAAGACATTGGGCTGGACATTATATGTCCTACCATGGCCCTTTGGGTGGAATGGGGGAGAGTGTAAACTACAGTGTAAACCATTATCTATATGGTGCAGCAGTGCTCCAAAATGTATTCACCAAATGAAATGAATGTCCCACAATGATGAAAGAGGTTTTTGATGTGGGAGGAGTGGGGTGAGGGGAGTGAGGGGTATATGGGGTCCTCTTATATTTTCTGAATGTAACATTTAAAAAAAAAACAAAGAGAGCAAAAAAAACCTCATGCCCATCAACAGAAAAATCGATATAATTGTTGTAGAGTAGACATAAAATAGAATATTACTTCTCAGTAAAAAGGAATGAAATTTGATAAATGGTCAACAGGAAGGGATCCTGAAAACATTGCCCTAAGCAAAGGAAATGAAACAAAAAGCACAATTATTGAATTTTTCCATTTATATGAAATATATAGAATAAGATCATCCATAGAAACAGAAAGTAGATTTGAGGTTATCAGGTTGGCAGGAGGGGGGTGGTGGGAATTAGTGCTTAATAGATAGAGATCTATTTAGAATGATGAAAAAATGTTGGTAATATGTGCTGGTTATGGTAGCACATATTGTATGTGCAGTTAATGTCCTTAACTGTAATCCTTACAAATGCATAAATGGCAAATAAAAAAATAAGTTAAAATAAATAAATAAATAAAAAGAAGACATTGGGTGAGCATAGAGAACAATTTGAAAGTCTGCAAAGAAAAGTAACAGGGCTTATGGGAATGAAAGACACATTGGATGAGATTAAAAATACATTAGAGGCACATAAGAGTAGATTTGAATTGTTTGAAGACAGAATTAGTGACTTCAAAGACCAAACATCTGAACTATAAAAGACAGGAGAAAAGAGAGAGAAGAGAATGGAAAAAATGAAACATATTTTCAGAGTTTGAATCACAATGTGAAACACATAAACATATGCATTATTGTTTCCCAGAAGGAGAAGAGAATAGAAAGGGTCAGAAAGAATATTTGAGGAAATAATGACTGAAAACTTCTCAACCCTTATGAAAGACATAAATACCAACATCCAAGAAAGATAACAAACCCAAACAGAATAAATCTGAATAGACCTACCCTAAGACACCTACTATTCAGAATGTCATTATCAGAGATAGAGAGGATCCTGAAAGCAGCAAGAGAAAAGCAAAGCATCACACACAAGGGAAATTCAATAAGATTAAGTACTGAACTCTCATTAGATACCATGGAGGCAAGAAGAAAGTGGTATGAAGTATTTAAGGTACTTAAAGAGAAAAACTGTCAGCCAAGAATTATGTATCCAGCAAAACTGTCCTTTGAAAATGAGGGTGAGTTCAAAGTCTTGCAAAGACAAACAAAAACCGAGATAATAACTTACCAAAGGGAAACGGACTTTGGCCCAGTGGTTAGGGCGTCCGTCTACCACATGGGAGGTCCGCAGTTCAAGCCCCGGGCCTCCTTGACCCGTGTGGAGCTGGCCCATGCGCAGTGCTGATGCACACAAGGAGTGCCGTGCTACACGGGTGTCCCCCGCGTAGGGGAGCCCCACGCGCAAGGAGTGCACCCATAAGGAGAACCGCCCAGCGCAAAGGAGGGAGCAGCCTGCCGAGGAATGGCGCCGCCCACACTTCCCGTGCAGCTGACGACAACAGAAGCGGACAAAGAAACAAGACGCAGCAAAAAGACACAGAAAACAGACAACCGGGGAAGGGGAGGGGAATTAAATAAATAAATAAAAATAAATCTTTAAAAAAAAAAAAAAATAACTTACCAAAGACCAGAATTACAAGACATCCTAAAGGGAGTGTTGCGGCCTAGAAGGAAAAAACAAGGGTGAAAGACATGGAGAAGAGTGTAAAAATGAAGATTATGAAGAAGGATAGATTAAAGGGTAAAAACAGAGAAAATAATAAGATATGAAAACGGAGAGCCAAAGGACAAAATGGATGAAGTAAGTAATGCCTTTATAGTAATAACATTGAATGTTAATGGCTTGAACTCCCCAATCAAAAGACATAGACTGAAAGAATGGATAAAAAGAAATATGAACTATCTGTCTATATGATATCTAAAAGACATTCACCTTAGACATAAGGACATGAACAGTTTAAAAAAAGTGAAAGGTTGTAAAGATATTACATGCGAAGAGTAACCAAAAAAAGTTGAAGTAGGGATACTAATATTGGACAAAATAGATTTTAAATGCAAAACTGTTAATAAGGGATGAAGAAGGTATATATATAAAAGGGGCAACTCACCAAGAAGAATTAACTATACCAAATATTTGTGCAGCTAATGAGTGCCCCAAGATACATGAGGCACACACTGGCAATACTGAAAGGGGAAATACAGTAATAGTTTAACTTGAGACTCCAATACACAACTCTCAGTATTAGAACATCTAGACAGGATAACTAAAAAATCAGATAACTTGAAGAATATGATAAATGAATTAGACCTAACAGACATCTATAGAGGATTGCACCCCAGAGATACACATTTTTTTCAGGGCTCATGGATCATTCTACAGGATAGATCATATTTTGGGTCACAAGACAAGTCTCAATAAATTTAAAACGACTAAATTATACAAAACACTTTCTCTGATCATGACAGAACGAAGCTGGCAATCATTAATAGACAAAAAAAAGGGAAAACTCATAAATATTGGAGATTAAACAACACACTCTTGAATAATCGGTGGATCAAAGAAGAAATTGCAGGAGAATCCAGCAAATATCTTGAAATGAATAAAATGAGAACACAGCATGTCAAAATCTATGAGGTACTGCAAGCCAGTGCAGAGGAGGAAATTTATAGCCCTCAATGCTTACATTAAAACATATGAAAGAGCTAAAATTGAAGATCTAACTGCACATCTGGAGGAACAAGAAAAAGAACAGCAAACTAATCCCAAACCAAGCCCTCCCCCCAAAATAGTAAACATCAGAGCAGAAATAAATGAAATTGAGAACAAAAAAACAATAGAGAGATTCAACAAAACCAAAAGTTAGTTCTTTGAGAAGATACAAAATTTACAAACCCTTTGTTAGAATGACAAAGAAAAAAAGAAGATGCATATAAATAAATCATAAATGAGAGGGAGGACATCACCACTGACCCTGCAGAAATGAGAGATCATAAGAGGATACTATGAATAACTGTATGCCAAAAATCTAGAAAATGTAGATGAGAATTCTCAGAAACATACAAATCACCTACACTGACCCTAGAAGAGAAGACTTCAACAAACCAATCACAAATGAAGAGACTGAAACAGTCTTCAAAAACCTCTACAGTGATAAATTGAAGAAGAAAAATCAAATGATCCTCTCAATTGATGCAGTAAAGGCATTTGACAAAATACAGCACCCTTTCTTGATAAAAACACTCCAAAAGAGAGAAATTGAAGGAAGCTTTCTCAATGTGGTAAAGTGCATATATGAAAAACCTACTGCTAGCATTGTACTCAATGGTAAGACTGAAACCTTTCCTGCTGAGATCAGGAACAAGATAAGGATGCCCACTGTCAACATTTTATTCAATATTGTGCTAGAAGTTTTAGCTAGAGCAAGTAGGCTAGAAAAAGATATAAAAGGTACCTAAATAGGAAAGGAAAAAGTAAAACAAACTTTCAGTATTTGCTGATGATATGATCCTATAACTAGAAAATCCTGAAAACTTGACAACAAAGCTACTAGAATAGATGAATTCAGCAAAGTGGCTGGATTCAAGATTAATATGCAAAAATCAACAGCATTTATGTACACTACTGATGTGCAATTTGAGGAGGAAATCAGAAAATAAATTCCATTTAGAATCATGAAAAGAATCCAATGTTTAAGAATAAACTTAACCAAGGACGTAAAGGGCATGTGTATTAGTCAGCCAACATGGTGCTGATGCAGAATACCAGAAATCAGGTGGCTTTTATAAAGGATATTTATTTTAGGTAGAAGCATACAGTTACCAGGCCATAGAGCATTTCTTCCCAAAGCTTGTTTCTCTCCAGGCTCAGCTGCCCTCCTTGCTCCACAAGGCCAGCTGTAGACTTTCAGGTGAACAGCTCTGTTTCTCTCCCCAGGGCTCTATTCTCTCTGGGCTCAGCTGTTCTGCTCCTCTGTGCACTTACTTGCCAGGCTCCAGCTCAAAACTCTAACCTCCATGCAGTAGCATGGGGATGTAACATGCTACTGCCATGGCTCAGTCAAAGCCTTAACCATTATTGAATTGAGTAAAAGTAAAACCTCTGAATCCAATACACTCTAATATGCTTAGAGAAAAGATCAGTTTACAAACATAATCCAAAATTTCTTTTTGGAATTCAAAAACAGTATCAAACTGCTACAGCCTGTATTCAGAAAACTATAAAACATTGCTAAAAACCCTGATTAAAACTAAGTAAAAGACAGTCATTCTGTGTTCATGGATTAGAAATCTAAATATCATTAACATGTCAGTTTTACCCAAACTGATTTACATATTCAATGCAATACCAATGCAAATTCCAACATCCTTTATTTTGCAAAAATGGAAAAGCCAATTATCAAATTTATTTGCAAGGGTAAGGGGCCAGAAATAGCCAAAATGTCTTTTAAAAACAAAGTTGGAGGACTCTCTCTTCTTGACTTTAAAGAATATTACTTACCTACAGTGGTAAAATCAGCATGTTACTGGCATAAAGACAGACACATTGACCAAGGAAACCAAATCATAAAACCAGAAATAGTCCCTCACATCTAGAGCCAAGTGATGTTTGTCAAGGCTATCAAGACCTCCCTGCTCCAGTACAGTCTATTCAACAAATGGTGCTGGGAGAACTGGATAGCCATATCCAAAAGAAAGAAAGAGGACCCCTATCACACACCTTATACAAAAATTACTCAAAAGTGCATCAAGGACCTAAATATAAAAGTGACAACCTTAAGACTCCTAGAAGAAAATGTAGGAAAACATCAAAATCTTGTGGTACGTGGTAGTTTTTTATACCTTACACCCAAAGCACAAGTAACAAAAGAAAAATAGATAAATTGGACCTCCTCAAAATTAAATGCTTTTGCACCTCAAAGGAATTTGTCAAAAGGATGAAAAGACAGCTGATTCAATGGAAGAAAATATTTGGCAATCACATATCCAGTAAGGTTTAATATCCATGATATGTAAGGAGATCATACAGCTCAACAGTAAAAGGACCAACTATACAATTAAAAATGGGTGAAAGACTTGAAATGACAATTGTCCGAAAAAGAAACATAAATGACAAAAAAACACATGAAAAAATGTTCAACATCACTAGCAATTGGGGAAATGCAAATTAAAACTACAATGAGATATCCTTGCACACCTATTAGACTGGCCTCTATTAAAAAGTGTTGGAGAGGATATGGAAAGGTAGGAACTCTTGTTCACTGTCAGTGGGAATGAAGAATGGTACAGTCACCGTGGAGGACTGTTTGGCAGTTACTAAGGAAGTTGAATATAGACTTGTCATATGACCCATCAATACAATTGCTAGCTATATATCCAGAAGAACTGAGAGCAGTGATATGAACAGACATTTGCACATTGATGTTCGTAGCAGCATTAGTCACGATTATCAAAAGTTGGAAACAACCCAGTTGTCCATCAACTGATTAATAGATAAACATATTGTGGTGTATACACATGATGGAATATCATGCAGTGGTAAGAAGAAATGAAGCCATGAAGCATATGACAGCATGGATGAATCTGGAGGACATTATGTTGAGTGAAGCAAGCCAAACAGAAAAGGACAAATACTGTATGAACTAAAAATATTATGTCAACTCATGGTGTTAATAATTAGAATACAGGTCACCGAGAAATAGAATGAGGGTAAAGAATGAAAAGCTGAAGGTTAATCTGTGCAGACTGGTAAAAAGCTTGTTTGTAAATCTTTGGAAATGAATAGAAATAGTGAAAGCATATCACAGTGTTTGTAACTAGCAGAGCCATTATACAGGCATGACAGTGGTTAAAAGGGTTAAGTCTAAGGTCACATATAGGAAAGCTAAAAAATGTAACATGGAACTGTATGAATGTGAAACCTTATGTAAAATATGAATATGGCTGATATTGCATATATTAGACTGTTTTTAAATACAAAAATGTACAGAGACAGAAACAATAGCAGCTATGTACACCAGGGGAAGCATAGAGAGACTGAGAGGTTTTGAGGTTTTTTTGTTTATTTATTTTTGTTTATTTTATTATTATTAGAATAATGATAATGCTCGAAAATGATTGAATTGATGAATGCACAATTATGTGATTATAATGAACACAACTGATAATACAATTTGGATGGATTTATTATTATGTATCAAAAATTGATTTGTTAAAAAAATGTTTTACTAGTACATTCTATAATGGAGTGAAGAAGTACCTATAAGAAAACTAGCAAATACTGTAAAATGTTTTGTTAATTACTATATAGACCCACTTAGAGCTGTTAATAATCTGCCAAATTTAAAAAATTGCTTTATTAATAAGGGATAACAAAGACCTTTGTAAATCAAGTCTCAGAGCACAGTTATAATTTTTGGTTCAGAGCCCTAGGATTTCCATAATCTGACCACTGTCCAAGGGTCTCTTCCTCTTCTTCATTCCACTTCAGATTTAGACCCATCCTAGATCATGATCAGAAGGTAAATAAATAAATCCCCACATTTTATAGCCTCGGAATATGATTAGAAATAAGATCTTTTCAAAGCTATGCCATAAAGAATAATTAGGGAGAAAATGTGGAGTACTTCGACAGAAACTAATGTGAAAATAGGAGTAATAATGTACTACAACTGAAATGATGAATGGATTTTTTTTCAGAAGGAAGGTCTAGTTTCTTGTGACTACACTGTGGGGCAGAGACCAAATTTGAGAGCTGACTCTACATAGGCTTGTACATTTACACGTGTAGCTATCAGGTGAATAAAAGATTCTGAGCTTTGGTTTATTAATATTTCAAAGGAGAAATTGCCACTCCCAAAGGAAAACACAAAAACACACAAATCAAAGGAGCTTGTCTTAAAATGCCCAGAAAAAGTCTAAATCTGTTTTGCATTTCTTAGAATAAAGTTGGTAACCAGAGACAAAGAGAAGACACTCAAAAAGAAGAGTAGCCATAACCCATGATCACCATTATTATAATAAGATAACACTACTGTGTCATATTTAAAATGTAATTAAGAAAAGTGATTAATAATTGGGACAGGACATATGAAGAAAATTGTAGGGAACAAAATAGATTGTCATAATTGGAAATTTTCATGGAAGTAGGCACTTATTGAGGACCCAATTATAAAGCATCTTTTTGAAGTCAACATTTTCATTCTTATGTTACAAAGGGAAATAGTTGGAATGGAACAATCAATTCTATCTGAAATCTTGCGGGGGCGGGGAGTCAAATATATTAAGTATATGATAAAACTGAAAAACCTTGGAGAGGGATTTGTGTTAGTATGATTTTTCTTTTGTATTAATAGTTAATAATATTTTTCTTTATAGAGAATATTGATGATGATGTTCTACCATTAACAGAGCATGTGCTTGGAGACATTTTCCAAATAGCAGTTATAGATTTATGTTGATATAGGCATAATCAATATGGAAGGAGGGAGGCAGCCAACTAAGGGTGAGGGAGACTGCCAGTAGCCCTAGAACAGAGCAGAATGAAAAAGATGAAGGTTAAAAAACATTAATTTAAAATGAACAAGATACCATGGAAGTACAAAGTAGAAAGTGCCCACTGATCATTTGCTCCTGGATCTATAGAGAAAGAGATGAGATATAGTGTGAGCTAGTGAAAATATAAATCAGACTGTTATGGATTGAATTGTACCAAACCCCCGCCCCCCGCAAAAAAAAAAAAAGTTATGTTGAAGTCCTAATCCTTAGTACTTCAGATGGGACATTATTTGGAAATAAGGTCATTACAGATTTAATTAGGCAAGTTAAAAGGAAGTCATACCAGAATTGGGTGGGCACTTAATTCATTATGACTGATGGCCTTATAAGAAGGGTCAAGGAGACACGGAGACACAGACAGACACAGAGATACAACTACGTGAGGACTGAGACAGAGTCTGAAGCCCATGGATTGCCAAAAAACCACTGGAAACCAGAAGAGGCAAGGAAGAATTCTCCCCTACAGATTTCAGACTTCTAGACCTCAGAACTATGAGACAGCAAATTTCTGTTGTTTCAAACCATCTAGTTTGTGGTTCTAGGAAATAAAGACACACACCTTGTCACTCCTTGGAGGTTCTGCCATTCTTCAAAAGCTTCCCATTGAACTTACAATAGCATCTAAAATCCTTGCATGGCCTATAGCACCCCACAAGATCCTACTCTGCCTATGAGTTCCACTTCATTTCTGCCTACGATTTCCACTTTACTGTGTCTTGCTGGTCCTCAAAGAGAATAAATCTGCTCTCATACTTGCACCTTCATATTTATGCTATTGCTTGTTCCTCTGGCAGGAGACACTCTTCTCCCACAACTTTGCATGACATCATTGGTACTCAAATCTTGGCTCGATTATTATTATTTAGTAGGGGCTTCTAGCGTGCAAGGTCCATGAGAGCAGGGTTGCTGGTCATCCTTGTATCCTTGGTGCTAAAGCCATGCGTGGCACATAATGGACAATGACTGTGTGATGATTGAAGATATATCTGATTAGAGTTCACTGACAATGTCATTTCCATATTTCTAGAAACCATATTTCAAATGCAACTAAGATCATTAACTTTTTTGGAAGCTACATTAATAAGCTGCCATTGTTGACCTATCAAGTAAAGCTCTGACTTTTTCACAGCATTTCCTTTTTTCCATTTTGCCTGTTTTATCTGTATACATTAGATTTTTGAACTCAAGGGTAGAACCCTAGTATTATCAAAAATGAGCTCTATCTTCCAATTTGTATCTCTCCAGGTTTTCTTTAATATACCTAATAACCTACATACTCTGTCTCCAAATTCCATGTTACTGAACAATTTGACAAACTGGATTTTTATGTTTTCCTCAAGCAGAGAATTTTGGAGCCCAGGCTAGTCAGTCTTCTAGAAACCTAAGGATTTCCCTTCCTAGGCACCTGGAAAGATTGATCAGAATTCAAAGTCATCTTGGAAACTGAAGAAATGAGGGATAAATTATTCAATAAAGACAGCAGCAGTTTCCCATAAAATTACAATGCTGGGAAGTGGGGTGGTGGAAACTAGTCACAGGTATGAATTGAGAATGAACCAGCAGTTAATAAGTCAAGGACAAAGCAAGCATTCACATGTTTGTTATAATAATTTGTCTTTCATTTTGCTGACACATTCCTTGAGCAGAGATTGTGGGGGACGCAGATACAAATCACTGAGTAGAAATTAGGAAATGTCCGTCAAATGGTGAAAAAAAAAACTGAGCTTTTTAGGCCTTCTGTGGTTTGGGATCTGAACCCTAACTTGGTACTTGACAGAGCCTATAAAATATTGAGGTGAATTTTCAACAAGTATAAATTACTTCCATCCAAATGAATGTGGCCTTTTCAAATTAAACACCTTGAAATACATTAGCAGTGTTAGAATAAGTTTATAATCCTTTTTTTAACTGTTTATTAAAGTCAATTTATGAACCACAGAAAAGGAGACTCACGACTTTGTATATATAATTCTGCTTCAAAATCAACTGTGTTCATTCAACTTGGTTGTTAACTTTGTTTACAGGAACTCAAACTCATTGTCAAAGTATGAAGAGTAGTTACTGACGTTATTCAAAATACATGGCTTCCCAAAGAGACTATTTCTAACAGTCTTTGGATAGAGAAGTTGTGGTATAGTTATTAAAAAATTAGTGACATCCAGTCATACCTCACTTCACATGATATTGATATTTTCGAAAGATTCAGAAGAAAGCCACAAAAATACTTACATGCCTAACATACTATATTAGTCTGCCAAAGCAGTGTTGCTGTGAAGCATCAGAAATCTGTTGGCTTTTATAAAGGATACATATTTGGAGTAAAAGCTTACAGTTACAAGAATCCAACTCAAGGTTGCTTTCTCACCACTGTCAGTTGCCACATGTTGAAGTAAGACGATCACTGATCTCTGCAAGGGTTTAGCCTTCCTGTCTGGGTTTCCTGTCTCTCAGCTCAGAAAAATCTAGTAGGGACTTAGGAATTTGAATGATAACATGCAACACACAAACATATGCATTATAGGCATCCCAGACAGAGAAGAGAAGGGAAGAGAACAGAAGGAGAGTTGGAGGAAAAAATGGCTGAAAACTTTCCAACTCTATTAAGGGAGATGGATGTACATGTCCAAGAAGTGCAGCACACCCCAAACAGTATAAATTCCAACAGGCCTACTCCAAGATATATACTTGTCAGATTGTCCAATGCTCAAGATAAAGGGAGAATACTGAAGGCAGGAAAAGAGATTGTTCATATATAAGGGAAGCTTGATAAGATTAAGTGCTGATTTCTCATCTGAAACCATTGAAGCAAGAAGGCAGTGGTATAACAGAGTTGAAGTGCTACAAGAAAAAAACTTCCACTTTGGAGAGAGTTGAGTGCGGTAGCTGGAAGGAGGAAGACAGCAATGTTCTGGATGGAAGGCCTCGCACCGAAGCTAGACCCAGAGGAAATGAAACGGAAGATGCGTGAAGACATGCTGTCCTCTATACGGAATTTCCTCATCTACGTGGCCCTGCTGCTAGTCACTCCTTTCATCTTAAAGAAATTGGACAGCATATGAAGATTGGGCATTACATGTGAATGCAAGTGATAAAGATCCTGGCTACAGTTTCTGCTGCTGTCTACAAGTGAATAGACCCAGAAAGATGTAAGAAACTCATTGATTGGATGGACATAAAAATTCTGCTTGTTAAGAACAAATTTGGTTCTGATGACTGACCTTTGTAGCAAAAATATAAAACAATTTGTGAAGTATGAAAAGACTTCTTGTGGCCATAGTCCTATCTTATGCCTGTCATATTGAGCCTCTGTGAATGTTCATATAATTGTAAATAATGTTAAACTCCCTTTTCTAGCAAATATTAAAGGGGACATGTGTCTGAAAAAAAAAAAGAAAAGAAAAAAACTTCCAGTCAATAATTCTCTATACAGCAAAGCAGGCATTCAAAAATGTGGGAGAACTCCAGAAGGTCCCATGATTGATTCCTGGAGCTGCCTAATGAGAAAACAAGCAGACACAGAAGAATACACAGTGAATGAACACAGAGAGCAGACAATGGATGGGGGAGGGGAAATAAATTTTTTAAATCTTTTTAAAAAATGAGGGAGAGTTCAAAATATTCATAGATAAAAGAAATATTAAAAGAGTATGTCAATAAGAAACCTGCCCTTCAAGAAATACTAAAGGGAGTTCTGCAGGTTGAAAGGAAGAAACAGTAGAAAGATAGTTGGAGGAGAGTGTAAGAACAACTAAAAAATTAAAAAGAGAAATAAAAACAATATGTGGCATACATAAACCTAAAGAAAATAGAGCTAATGTAAATAATTCCTAGACAGTAATAACCTTGAATGTTAATGGATTAAACTCACCAGTCGAGAGAGACAGACTGGCAGAATGGACAAGGAAATATGACCCATCTGTATGCTGTCTATAAGAAACCCACCTTAGAGCCAGGGATGCAAGGAGGCTGAAAGCAAATGGTGGGAAAACAATTTTATAAGCAAACAATAACCAAAGAAGGGCAAGAGTAGCTATACCAATATTGGACAAAATAGACTTTAAATGCAAAACAATTGTAAAAGACAAAGAAGGACATTATATATTAATAAAAGGGATAATCTATCAAGAAAAAAGAACAATAATAAACATTTATGCACCTAACCAGGGTGCCTCAAAATACATGAGGCAAGCAATGGAAAAATGAAGTAGAAAAATAGATGCCTCTACAACTATAGTGGGGAACTTTAATACACCATTATCATCATTAGACAGAACATCTTGACAGAGAATAATAAAGAAACAAAGACTTTGAATAATACATTAGAGAATCTGGACCTAAAAGACATATACAGAACATACACCCAAATACAGAGGGATATACATTCTTCTTGAGTGCACAAGGATCATTCTGTAGGACAGACCACAGAACAATTCTCAATGAATTCAGAAAGGTGAAATTATACGCCGTAATTTCTCTGATCACAATAGAATGCAGCTGGAAATCAGTAAGGGGCAGAGACCCAGATTAGGCACAAAGATGTGGAAGTTAAACTACACACTCTTAGACAAACAGTGTGTGAAGGAGGAAATTGCAAATCAGCAACTACATTGAAATGAATGAAAATGACAACACACCATTTCAAAAACCATGGGGTGCAGCAAAAGTTGTACTAAAAAGGAAAATTCATAGCCATAAATGCCTCCATTAGAAAAAGAAGAGCTAAAACCAAAGACCTAACAGCACACCTGGAGGAATTAGAAAAACAACAAACTAACCCCAAAGGAAGTAGAAGGAAAGAAATAACAAAGATTAGAGCAGAACTAAATGAAATTGAAAATAAGAAAGCACTAGAAAAAAATTAACAAAACCAAAAACTTGTTCTCTGAAATGATTAATAAAATTGACAAGCCCTTAGGTAGACTAACAAAGAAAAAAGAGAGATGATGCAAATACATAAAATAAGAAACATAGAGGGAGATATCACCACTGACCCCACAGAAATAAAGAATATCATAAGACGATACTTTGGAAAATTATATGCCAACAAGATGGACAATTTAGAGGACATGGACAAATTCCTAGAAACACACAATCAGCCCACATCAATGAAAGAAGAAATTGATGAACTTAATAGACCAATCACAAGTAACAAGACAAAATTAGTCATCAAAAACCTCTGAACTAAGAAGAGCCCAAGACTAGATGGCTTCATAAGTGAATTCTACCAAACATTCATGAAAGAGCTAACACCAATCATGCTTAAACTCTTCCAAAAAATAGAAGTGGAGGGAACATTGCCTAACTCATTCTATGATGCCAACATTTTCTACTAAAGACAAACAAAGATGCCACGAGAAAGGAAAACCATAGACCAATCTCTCTAATGAACCTAGATGCTAAAATCCTCCACAAGATACTTGATAATCATATTTAACAACATCTCAAATGAATTAAACTCCAAGACAAAGTGAGTTTCATCCCTGGTATGCAAGAATGATTCAACATAAGAAAATAAATCAGTATATAATAATATACCACATACTTAGATTGAAAGAAAAAAAATGACATGATCATCTCCATAGGTACAGAAAAAGCACTTGACAAAATACAGCAGCCTGTCCTGATAACCACTTCAAAAGATAATAGAAGGAAACTTCCTCAAAATGATAAAGGGTATATATGAAAAACCCACAGTTAACATCATATTGAATGGTGAAATCCTAAAAGCTTTCTAAGGTCTGAGCAAGACAAGAATGCCCACTGTCACTGCTCTTATTTAACACTGTATTAGAAGTACTTGCTCAAGCACTTAGGGAAGAAAAAGAAATAAAAGGCATCCAAATTGCAAAGGAAGAGGTAAAAATTCCACTATTTGCAGATAATATGACTCTATACCTTAAAAGCCCTGAAAATTCTACATCAAAGCTTCTAGAGCTTATAAATGAGTTCAGTAAAGTGGCAAGTCATAGAATTAATGTGCAAAAATCAGTAGCATTTCTGTACACCAATAATGGAACCAAATTGAAAGTTCTGCTATAGATCCTTGCATATATATTCAACTTATATTTGACAAGACCACCAAGCCCATTCAACTGGGAGAGAATAACCTCTTCAAAAAATGGTCCTTGGGGAATTGGATATCCATATCCAAAAGAATGAGAGAGAAACATCATCTCACACCTTTTACAAAAATTAACTCAAGATGGATCAAATGTCTAAATGTAAAAGCCAAGACCATAAAGATCTTGTAAGATAATGTAGGGAAGCATCTACAAAATCTTGTATCAGAAAATGGCTTCATGAACTTTACACCCAAAGCACGAACAATGAAAGAAAAAAAGATAAATGGGACCAGCTCAAAATTTAAAACTTTTGCACCTCAAAGGAGTTTGTAAAAAAAAATAAAAATAAAAAGGCAGCTTTCTCAATGGGAGAAAATATTTGGTAGAAATATGTCTGATAGGGGCCTAATATCCAGCATATATAGAGAAACCCTACACCTCAAAAATAAAAAGACAAACAACCCATTTAAAGAATGGGTAAGTGATTTGAATAGACATTTCTCCAAAGAAGAAATACACATGGCTAAAAAGCACATGAAAAGATGCTCAACATCACTATCTATTCAGTAAATAGAAATCGAAAGTACAAGGAGATTATCATCTAACACCTATTAGACTGGCAGCTATTAAAGCAAACAGAGGACTACAAGTGTTGGAGAGGATGTGGAGGAATGGGAACCCTCATCCACTGATGGTGAGAATGCAGAATGGTGCAGCCATTGTGGAGGACAGTTTTGAGGTTCTTAGAAAGCTATCTATAGAGCTGTCATATGATCAAGGAATTCCACTGCTGGGTATATATCCAGAAGATTGAAAGCTAGGACACAAACAGATACATGCACACCAATGTTCATAGCAGCATTATTCACTGTTGCTAAAGTTGGAATCAGCCCAAATGTCTATCAACGGATGAATGGATAAACAAATCATGGTTATACATACAATGGACTACTACTCCGCTGTAAGAAAGAATGCAGTATTAACACATGGGACAAGATGCATGAATCTTGAAGACCTTATGTTGAATGAAGCAAGCCAGGCACTAAAGAACAAATATTACAAGACCTTACTGATATAAATTAAGTAAATTGAGCAGACTCACAGTGCTAGAGTCTGGTATACAGGTTTACAAGAGTTAGAAAGGGAGAACAAGGTTGTGAGCCAATGCCCATGTGTGCAAAATCTATGATAAGGTGGAATTATGTAGTTGGGCAGTGGAGGAGCATGACAGTGGTGCACTGATACTTTTGGGTTGGGTGGTGCTAGTTTTTCAGGGGGGTATGTTGGGGAGGGTGGGTTGGAATGTCTGTGGAATTGGGGTGAGGGTTAGGAGAGGAAGCAGGTGAACACTGGAGATTGGTATGTGGTTAAAATTGTGGAGGTTCTATTGGCAAATGGCAAGGGAGGTTAACTGGTTTAATGCGTTGGATGTGGAGGACATTCGGGACAAGTCACACCCGGGGCAGGCTTCTAGGGAGTGTGTGAGTGTTCATCTTATAAGAGTTATATCAGTGGGTGAAGACCCACATTATGAGCCAGAAGGTGTTGGACTCCCATCCTGGGGAGTCCTGCTATGTTCTCAGATAGAGGGGTGGGAGACTCTTAAGAGCATAGGCAGTGCATAATAGGGAAGGACAGAGCAGTATGTAAAGCTTTCAATGTTGTGGCAAGTATCTATGAATCTTGTTTGTTAAGAAGTGAAGCCTGATGGTTACCATGGGTCTTGAGGGGTGGGGGAGGGGGGAATAGAATAGATGGAACATAGAGACAAAAGAAGTTTTCTACATGATCTTGCAATGATGGATACAGGCCATGTTAAATTTCATTAAAATTTATAATAGCTTATGGTCTAAATGTAACTCATAATGTAAGTCATTGACAATGGTTAGTAGCTATGTTTCAATATTTGTACATCATCTGTAACAAATGTACCATCTACATGTAAAATGTTATTAATAGGTGAAAGGGGAAAAGGGAAAGGATGTTGGGTATATGGGAAACCCTATATTTTGAACCTGGCTTTTCTGTAACCTAAAACTTATTTGAAGACAAAATGAAAAAAATAAGACACTGGGGAAATAAATGGAAGAAAATTTCACTATACTTACAAGACAAAGTTCTTACAGTTATGAAAGACATAATGTCAACAATTTTTAAAATATTTTTTCATTATGTTTATTATTCCAAATCTTTATTTTTTAATTAAAAAAATTTTTTTGTATTTTATTTCTTATTCTTTAAAACTATCAGTATTATTTCACTTTCTTATTAGTTGTATTTGGCCATTATGTTGGCTTCATTTTTGAAGAAGTTCTGGATCACAGAAGAGTTACAACTATGACAGGAGAGGATCATTTGTGCGAGGTTTCATTGATGAAGGATACATGAGAGGAGGGTCACATGGACATAAATATAAGGCATATAAATGTGTTAAACTGTTCATGGGGCATTGTCATGTGGGTGGAGATTCACACAATAACTGAAAGAATATCAAATTCCCATCTTAGGGAGCACTGCCACTTTCTCTAATGGAACAGCAAGAACCCCCTGCATAAAAGGGCCTTTAATATTGATGACTGTACTTATAAACCTTATTCTTGAAATTGAAACTCAACCTAGTAGTACAGGTTGCCTAAGAGTTATCAACTGAGAGCCTACTTCTTGCTCAAATGGTGGCCTCTCTCTAAACCAAACTCAGCATATAAATGCATTATCTTCTCCCTAGCATGGGGCATGACTCTCCGGGATGGGCCTCCCTTGCACCAAGGGATTATTACTAAGCACCAACTAGCAATGTAACTGGAAAAAGATCCCGACCAGAATTGGAAAAGGTAAAGACAAATGAGTTTACATGGCTAAGAGATTTCAAAGTGAGCTGGGAGGTCATTCCAGAGGTTAGGCTTATGCATATTTCAGCAGGATCTCACTGACTATCAAAGTAAATACTACCTCAAATAGTGGGGCTCATGAAGACTCTGGAAACATCTAGACAATATTGTCAAGGCAGATGGCTCAGGAGTTTGATGCCTTGCCAGTGGCCCCAACTTTGGAATTTATGTTCCCCTTTGTAACAGAGTTGGACTCAGTTGTGCTTTCCCTAATCATGGACCTTCTGACCCTTCTATTTGAACCTATAATTAGTCCTAGGATTGATTCTTTAGTCCAAGAGACTAAAATCTTTGGGCTGTCCATGTGCCAGTTGGGTCCTGAATCTCAATGGAATTGCAACACCTACTTTCAAGTTCATTGAACTCACACAGGGCAACTACAAGGAGATGATGATGGACAATGACCATCCCAAGGAAATGAGAGAGTCTACATCTGCAAGCAAGAGAGTCTGATCCATCTGATCTGCCCCACGGGACTGAAGACTCTTCTCAATTAGAGGTGGAGTGGACATCACCATCCCAGAATCCTCAGGGTTAGGGAATGAACGATGGACCAAAGTAGACTTACTGGTATTCTCCTATAGATTTATTGTGATTCTAGCAATGGAAGAAATTATACGATTGATTTGGAGGCAGTGGCCACTGTTCTGAGGGAAGGGAAGGAAAAAATAGGTGAAATATGGGGGCATTTTGGGGACTTGGGAATTGTCCTGAATGACATTATAACAACAGTTATAGGCCTTTACATACCTTGCCATAACCTACAAAATGGTGCAGAAGAGTGTGTAAACTACAATGTAAACTATAATCCATGCTTAGTGGCAATGCGCCAAAATGTGTTGATGACTTTTACTGAATGTACTACACTAATGAAGGATGTTCTTAATATGGGAAAATGTGGGAAGTGGAGGGAGCAGAGCATATGGGAATTCCCTATATTTTCAGGTAACATTTATGTAATCTAAATATCTTTTTTAAAAATAAAAATAAAAAATATATTTTAAAATCCTTAAGAATAGTAGGTTAACACTAGTTAAAACTTTGGTCAAGAATAAAAAAACTCTTCAACAAAGAAGTTAACCATAACAAAATAGTTAACTATATTCCAACATACAGTACAAAAAGAGACAGACAGCAAAAAGGATCTAAATTTAACAAAGTAAGTTTTTACAAGGACAGACATCTCCTGTAGCTATATCTGCACATTTATCTTAGCTAACTTATAAGTATTTCTAACATAAAATCATCATTTGATACTGTTATTTTTCTTATAGTAAAACTGTCTTTCAAAATGATGAGACTTAATTTCAATTAATTTCTTTTGAATCTAGAAGTAATCCTTCTATCAAGTGGAGAGTGTGTAATCATTCAATGGCCTAGCAGGTTTCCATTTGATTTCTTCTATTTGCTTATAAATAACATTTGTTGCACTGGAATCAAGATGCTTTTCGAAAATTAAACCCTCTTGAAAATAACCTTCCATTAAAGTAATTAAAAATAATGTAATAGTTGACACAGTAATTAGAGCTTCATAGAATGGATACTAAGAGCAAATTTTTTCTCATATATTATTGTAAGAATACAGTGTTTCCACTTAAAAAAAATACATTCTTGGATGTTGTTCTTAAAATTGTAATGAAACACTTATCAGCTAGGAAACAAGAAACTGCATAGTGCAAAGAAAACTATGTCTATTTAAACTAGCTAGGTATACACTTCTGATGTCATTTAAAATAACTTCAAATGGTATCAACTATTTTTATTTCATATCTCATACTCTGGCTTCAAAGTGAATAATGATGGAAGGAAAAGTAAGAAATCATTGCATAGATATTTTCCTCTGACCCAATGAAAATACAGAATATGGCATGCAAAATTTTTGTCACTTGAAGATATCTGTCAATAAAGTGGAAGCACTGGAGTCTTCCTGTGCTTTATGACCAAGAGATAATGTCATTAACACATTTGCACTTAAGTGGAAACAGTGTCATTGTGCTGCTTCAATTACTTCCTTTTCTCTAGTTTTAGTAAAATAATACCTCTCGAGATCACTTTGATTACTACCTCCAAAGCAACTGCTCACTAGGAGTCTTCTTTATGTTGTATTTCAATATTTTCTATCAGCTTCAGCAACAAACCCATGCAAAAGACATGGAAAACACCTCCACCACCCTTACAACCACTACGAAGGGCAGGTCAAACTTGTATACAAATGAACTAATGGCTTCCTATAATTGCTAATGTCCTGAGTCAAAGTCCTTAAGAGGTTGAAATGTGATGATGATATCATTAAATTAAATTATAGAAACTCATGCTCTTTCAGCAAAAAAAAAGAGAAGGTGATACAGTATTTATATTCTTTATATACATTAGAGAGAATGTATATTTTGGCATGAAACCAATCACTAAAAGCAACTGATTCAGTCTGTGTTTTAGTTGCAATAGAGATCCCCAAAGAGTTTTTATTAACAGAAATTACAGACTAGTACTTAAACCAAAGAAAGGGAATATAAGATTCATTGGGAAATCTAGGTCTGGGACTAACACCCAAAATTAAAACTTTAGCATGTCAGTGTTGTACATTAAAGTCCTCCCTTCCTTCAAACTATTTTGAAGGGCAATTATTAAAATTACTTATTTACTATCATCACTAAGATTAACTCATTGGTCTTCATTAGCAGGCAAAAACAAACTTGTGTTCTTTAGAATATCCCTCCAGACATTTTAGGATCTTGGAGAGTTTATCAAGAGTTTGGGAATATATTTTAATAAGGAGACTGGTAATTTTCATCTGTCCTTTTTATAGTTATAACAGGCATAGAATGAAAGCCTGTCAAGTAAGATAAAAAACCAGGGATTTCAAAGACACTCAGGATCACTTAAATATATTAGAACTCAGTCGATTTGACTAACAAAGTCATAATGGCAGCTACCTAGGAAAACAAACACACAATTGGTTTGGCACCTTGTTTCTTCACCTGAATGTTGCATCTGGTTCTTTTTTAGCTGTCATTTTCACTCCAATGTTGTACTGGGGAAATGATCTGGATGTTCCAAATTTCTCTCTAGGTAAATTCCTTGGTTGGTATATTCAATAGTGAATGAAGATAGAGTGGATTTGATGTTTTACCATTGAAAATGCTAACACCTTTTTCAAAGCAAGTAATATATTAAGTGAAGAAATACACGTTGTCACTGAGAAAGGATATATTCCTAGAAATGGTAAATAGACTTTGAAAAGCAAAAACTGCCCATTATAATGCAGTCTGAAACCATAAGAGGCATTTCAGTCTATAAAGTGCAAGGCTGTTAACAATATTTTTAAAAATTTTATATGTTAGTTAAAAAATCTCAATTAGCAAAAATTTAAGCAAGTGACACTATAACCCAGGTTTTTTCTTCAATAAAAATTTCCCTGTATTCACCAACTTTAAATTTTTGTACCAATGTTACTTTTTCAATAAGACTTACTTTTCACAATTCTTCTTATCTTCTTGCATACCAGATAATATAATTATATTTCATAATTATTCTATATTATCTCTCCCCCCCTCAATAGAATGCAAGCCCCATGAGGCCTTGGATTTCACATGTTTTATTCACACATGTATTGCAAGTTCCTGGAATACTGCTAGGGATGTAATAGGCTCTCAATAAATATTTATTAAAAGAGTAAATGAATGAAATTTCTCTATGACGTGTATTTGTTAACAAGGAAGGTAAATTCTGTCAGACAAAACCAACTTACCTGAAAGTTTTATCTTTTACATTTTTGAAATATTAGTATTTTTTCCTGAAGTCATATGGCTTAATTTTCACACATATAGAAAGTCATGGGTTATTGAATTTGTTTATAAGTGAACGCAAAATTACTACTTTAAGTATAAAGCCTTATTCTAGTTTTGAACTCTTCTACCTTTATAGGTGATATATTGATGAGTAGAGTCTCAAGAAAATCAGAATATATAAAAATATATATACATGTATATATATGAAACTATTTCTGTATCATTACTTTTCTCTATCTATATTTCAATGCATCAGCACCATCGCAATAATATTTAAATGCATTTCATTTGTATTTGAACATATTTTGTCAGTACATACCTCATTTCTGAGTAGAAGTAATTAGAAAGGTAGATTTGATAGTATTCCACCTCAAGATATGGATGTGGGTAAGTTCTTCAAGGGAAGTATTATAGAATGAGAGAAAGGGATTGAGGTGGGAAATAAGAGGCAATGAGGAGGACCCAAAATGGCAGAGTAAGGGGTGTCAGGCTGCACTCCTCTTCCAGAAGTGGCAGGAAGACATGCAGGCTTGCAGGACACAGGGGAAGCTGCAGGTCTGTGGTACAATTGGAGGGGGTGGCCATCAAGGGAGGGCCCAGCCACACACCAGGGACTCAGGAGGCCATGGAACAATAAGCACGGGTGGCTGGTGAGGGGGGCCCAGGTTGGACCCAGCTCAAAACTGGGGAGCAGCAGGTAAACAGGGTTATCAGTCAGTGAAGTGGAGCCTAGCCAGATGCCAGTGGCCTGAGAAGGAGGCCCGTCTTTTAATTTTTAAAATTTTTTTTTCTCTCCTCTTCTGAGTATCTAGCACGTGGTGGGGCTGCAGGACACCAGGTGAGCACGGCCAGTCAGTGAGGAGGAGCCTAGCTGGATGCCGGTGGCCTGAGAGGGAGGCCCAGTTATAATTTTTTCCTTTTTTCTTTCTTTTATGTATTTCAGTTAAACACAAGCAATTCTGCAGATTTAGAGTAAGTGGAACCAAATGTCAAAGAAAAGCCTTAATATAAAGCCAAACAAAAATAAACCTCAGGCAAGAGAGAGAAGCCGACCAACAGAGTAAACTCATCAAGATGAACAGATGCCTAGACATCAGCAAAAAATTCCAAACCACATTAACAACAGGAAGATATGTCCCAGTCAAAGGAACAAACTAAAAAGCTGGAGGAGAAGCAGAATTTGGAACAACAAATTAAAGATGCCCACACAAATGTCCTAAATCAACTCAAGGAAATGTAGAAAGAGATGAAGCATATTAAGAAGACACTGAATGAGCATATAGAAGAAACTGTAAAAATATATAAAAAATAACAGATCTTATGGTAATTAAAGGCACATCAAAGAAATTAAAAATACACTAGAATTACAGAGCAGCAGATTTGAATAGGCAGAGGAAAGACTTAGCTAATTAGAAGATAGGACATCTAAAATCAAACAGATAGGAGAACAAATAGAGAAAAACTGAGTAGGGATTCCGGAATTTGAATGACAGCTCAAAATGCACAAATATATGCATTATGTGTGTCCCAGAGGTAGAAGAGAAGGGAGAAGAGGCAGGAGAAGCATTTGAGGAAATATTTGTCAACTATTATGAGGAACATGCATGTATATGTCCAGGAGGTGCTGAGACACATACTAATCAGATTTTTAAACAACAAAGGAGTAGAGAATCCTGAAAGCAGCAAGAGAAAAGTGATCCACCACATATAAGGGATACTTGATAAGATTAAGTGCTGAGTTTTAATTTGAAACCACGGAGATGAGAATGCAGTTGTATGGCATAGTTAAGGTGCTGAAAGAGATAAATCCAGCCAAGAATTTTGCATCCAGCAAAACTGTCCTTCAAAAATGAAGGAGAGATCAAAATATTCAAAGATAAACAGAAATTGAGAGAATTCATCAATGAAACTCATGCCCTTCAAGAAATAATAAAGGGGGTTCTGCAGATTGAAAGGTAAAGACAGGAGAGAAAGGTTTGGAGGAGAGTGTTGAAAGGAAGATTAATAGTAAGTCTGACTAAATGTAAAAAGAGAAACAAAAATAAGATAGGACGTATATAATATATATATATGATCCATCTCTAAGCTGTCTACAAGAGTCTCATCTAAGACAGAATAACACAAATAGGTTGTAAGCAAAAGGGTGGAAAATGATTTTCCATGCAAACAGTAATGATAGAAGAGCTGTGGGAGCTATAATAAAATCTGACTAAATAGACTTTATATACAAAACTGTTGTAAGAGACAAAGAAGGACATTGTATATGGATAAAAGTGGAAATCTAGCAAGAAGAAAGAACAACCATAAATATTTATGCACCTAACCAAGGTGCCACAAAATACACGAAGCAAACACTGCAAAACTGAGGGGAGCCACCCTGAAGGCAAACAGCCTGGGTAAAACCCATGGCCTGCTGTGGCCAAAAGAAACAGATGCCTTCCTCCCTGGATGGGGATTGTGGTGGAGGGCAGAGAGTGGTTACTCTTTGGTGAGTTTAGCCATTGGAGTCTTAAATCCTTTCAGTAGCAATGCTAAGTATAAAATGACATCAAAATAAGTTAGAGAAATACAGTTTGTCTTGGGACAAAGTCACTTATGGCTGTAAACCAGCAAAACTTACAAAACAAGTTATCTATTTCCAATATAAAAATGAGTCATAAAGGATAAATATTTGTATTACTACAAGCAGAATTTTGGAGGGAAATAAGCACCACAGGTCCCCAACAGTTCTGAAAACCTGCAGGGCATAATCCATTAGATTTCAAAGTATGAGTCATTCTTAAGATGATGGTTTCTTTTTCTCCTTGGGGTCTCATGGGAGCCCCACCCTTTTCACTGGCTTGTCCAATCGCTATTTTCTCAGTTCCACCCTCATCAAGCACCTGAGTGGCAACTGAGATCCACTCATTTGAGTTTAGATGAGGGCACACCTTCCCCAATCTATGGGGTATAGTCTCAACCACCTTAGTACAATGAGGTGATGGCAACATTCTCCCTAATCTCTGGCATACAGTCCAAACTTTCTCAGAACTGTGAGTGGTGACCTGGCCTTCCCTAATCCATAGGGAACAGGCCCAAGCCCCACAGAGCAGTGTGATGGCAACCTCATACTCCCCAACCTATGGGGAACAGGCCTACCTTCTCAGAGCAGTAGGGTGGTGACCTCACTATTCCCAATTCATGAGGAACTGGCCAACTCCCTCAGAGCAGTGGGGAAGTGACCTCACTCTCCCCAACCCATGGGGATGTACTCCACCCTCTCTATAGCTTGGGGTGGAAAAACTTTCCCTGAACAGTGGGCTGGAACATTCACCCTCTTGAGTTGCCAGGGCAAACACATTCTCTCCATATGAGGGTGGTGTTCCTCTCTTGGCCCAAGGAGATGTCTTAATTTCAGATCTCTGCTTCCATGTTTTCTTCTAAAAGCAGTTTCTCCTTCCCTCTTTCCCTCCATGTCCCTTTTAGCCTGGACTGACAGTGGTTTTGTTCATACAGATCTTGCAAAAAGTTTGTTGATTCAGCATGCAGGTAGCAGGAGTCCAAGCCATCAGACAGTAAGGTTTTCCAAAAGTCTTCCCTGGATAACTGCATTTTCAATCCTGACTTAATAGTTTCAAGTTTCACTAATTCCTCAAATGGGGCACTATTGTTCTGAGGGTTTGATTTCTAGAGGCTTGGAATTTCCAGAATCAATCTTTAGTTTCTTTGTGTTCTCAACATTTCTCTTCCCACTCACATTTTTTCTATAAATTGCCAGGAGAAGCCAGGCTGCATTCTCCAAGTTTCCTTTGGAAAGGTCTTCAGCTAAATGTCCAGGCTTGTCATTTTCAAATTCTGCCTTCCATATAACATCAAGTCAATCTTGCTAAGTTCTCTGCAACTTTAGAACATGGATCACCTTTCCTCCAGTTTCCATTAACACTTTAATCATTTCCTTCAAAGACTTTATTAGAAATAACTTTAGGCTCCCTATTTCTACCAAAAGTCTCTGCAAAGAAATCTTGGCTTTTCCATCAAGCATCTCAGAATTCCTCCAAAAAATACCCCATACCCATTTGAAAAACTGTTGTAGCATTTTTGGTAATTGCAACAGACTGCACCCCACTTCTGGAACCAAATTCTGTATTAGTCTGCCAAAGGGGTGTTGGTGCAAAGAACCAGATATCAGTTGGCTTTTTTTTTTTAAGATCTATTTTATTTATATCTTCCCTGCCCCTGATCCCTGCTTTGTCTGCTCTCTGTGTCCATTTATGGTGTGTTCTTCTGTGTCTGCTTATATTCTCATTAGGTGGCTCCAGGAACTGGAGACCTTCCGGAATGGGAGAGAGGCGATTACTCTTGTGTGCCACCTCAACTCTCTGTTCTGCTATTTCTTCTTATTTTCCCTCCTCTGTGTCTCTTGTTTTATCATCTTGCTGTGCCAGCTCTCCACATCAGCTGGCACTCCTGCACAGGGCAGCTTTCCCATGCTGTGTGGCATTCCCACTCAGGGCATCACGCCTGTGTAGGGTGGCATTTCCACGTAGGCTGGCAGTCTGAGTGGGCCAGCTCACCATGTGGGCCAGCTTGCCTTCTCCAGGAGGTCCTGTGCATTGAACCCTGGAACTCCCATATGGCAGATGGGAGCCCAACAACTGGTTAAGCCACATTCATCTCCCATCTTTTACAAAGGATATTTAGTTAGGGTAAAAAGGCTTTTACAAAGGATATTTAGTTAGGGTAAAAGCTTATAGTTACAAGGCTCTAAAGAGTCCAACTCAAGTTTGCTTTCTCACCAAATTCAATTGCCACATGTTGAAGCAAGAGAGTCACTGATCTCTGCCTGGTCTCTCCTTCCTGGGTTTCCTCTTCCTCTTGAGGTTTCATGGGTCCAACTTCTTCCCAATCTCAGCAGTAGCTCTCAGGGCTCCCAGTATCACTCTCTATTCTCTTCCCAATCTCATATATAAACTATCAGGTGAATGGCTAATCACTTCCCAGGGTCCCACTCCCCAGGGCCCCAGGATCAAAAATTGCAGAACTCTCTCTATTCCTGTGTCAACTTGAGTGAGTGTCTATATATACAGGCCCATCAATGGGGTGGGGCTCAACCTGAGTTATGCCTTACTGACTAGCCCAATTAGAAGCCCTAATTATTTTATCAAGCTAATTTAATCAGAGGCCCCTCACTGAATTTAGCATAACCAAAGCATATAACACCATAGATCAGTTTACAAACATAATCTTTCTCCTTCTGGGATTCATAAATAATATCAAACTGCCCCACCTTATTTAAATCATTTTAAATTATGCTGTTATTTTTCATATTTGCACTAAAATATTTCCAGGCTGCATTTGTATATTTAAAGTTTTTGGTTAAGCTTTGACAGTGGAATTAGCTGAAAAAAAGTGTGTTTTCATTTTCATCTACTCATTTTATTCTTAATGAAAGACAAATCCAAACTGTTCACACTACATGGATTCAGTCGTGCCTTTACTTCAGGCTTAATAGTACTTAGGTGTGATAATTAAATCTTGAAACAGGTAAATAGAGAGGAAAGTCCCAAAAACTGCAGTAGGGACATTTTCTAATCTATATGTTGCATCCACTTACTTTACTGTGGTATTTTGTTTATTCGTTTTGCATAATTTTAGCTTATATATATTATATGTATATATTTTTATAAAATCTGTATTTTGGGAAAATAACATACAATGTGTTTATCTGTTCAGATTTTTACCTTTATGAAAAAGATGTTCACAGAGATATAAATAACTAGGTAAGAAATAGCATAGCTTCGCAACTATTTTTTCTTTTTGTTTTCAATTTGTTTCTGTACCAGATGTAAATAAGTGGGAGAATTTTCTCCAGTATTTTTTCCTACTCTGGCAGATAAACTCCAGCAGTCAATTAGTTAGATAATAAGACAATATAAAACACCTAAATTAACCAATCTACAATCTTCTTTCACAAGTTTTCTTTTAACAGAGGTTTTGGATGAATGTATGATGAGAAATTTAACATTAATAATTTTGGATTTTCTTATCACAAACAATAAAATGAAGGACCACAACCACATGATTTGTTTATCACCCAGTTTGAATATGTTTATCTTCATTTGAATGTCTTTTAGAATAGGTAAAAAGTAATAAATAAAATGCATCTTCCATACTACATGTATAAGAACTTTTTTAGTTATATAATATATATGTGTTTGATATATTTTTCCCTCAAGATTATCAACTGCAATTGACAAGTAAATAGTAATAAATATGTAATCAATCAAAATTTTTGTTAAAAAATATTATAATAGGAATTGTTTCACAAACAGAAGACATGTAAAACCGTATTAAAATGTGAGTAAACAAGTTTTCTGTATCTACTTTAATAAAAGGTAGTTCTTTTTTACCATAAAGAAAAAAAAGAAAGAAAGAAAACTATGAGTTATTACCTCCTGGCCAGGAATGGCACCCGTTGCCCATCCTCAAGGCAAACAACCTGGATTAAACCTGTTTCTCACTGCAGATATTTGAGAAGGGAATAGATGTCTTCCTACCTGGGAAGATGGAGGGTGCAGCTGAGGGCAGAGAGTGGGTTTCTCTTCTGTGAGTTTGACCAGCAGAGCCTGCTTTGAATCTGGGCTCTGTCCAGACCAAAATCAAAGGTAAGTGGAGGTTGAAGGAAACACTTCCGTGGAAAGAGTCAACAAAGAGCACCATCTGCTGGCCATCCAGGAAATTGCAAGGAGAAAATAATGACTGAAAACTCACCAACCCTTATGAAAGACATAAATATCAATATTGAAGAACAATGGATCCCAAACAAAATAAATCAGAATAGATTTACTCCCAGACACCTACTATTCAGAATGACATATACCAGAGATAAAAAGAGGATTCTGCAAGCAGCAAGAGAAAAACAATGTATCACATACAAGGGAACCCCAATAAGACTAAGTGCCAACCTTTCACTAGACGCTATGGAAGTCTGAAGGCAGTGGTTTGATATAGTTAAGGTTCTGAAGGAGAAAAACTGCAAGCTAAGAATTCTTTATCTGGCAAAATTGTCCTTCAAAAATCAGGATGAGTTTAAAGTCTTCAGAGAAAAACAAAAGCTGTGAGAATTTGTTACCAAAAAACTTTATTTACAAGAGGTATTAAAGGGAGTGCTGCAGCCTGAAAGAAAAAGACAAGAGCAAGAGAGTTGGAGAAGAGTGTAGAAATGAAGATTATTAGTAAGAATAACTTCAAGGGTAAAAAGACAGACAATAGTAAAATATGACAAAAGAAAACCAAAGCATAAAATGGATGAAGTAAGTCTTGCCCTTACAGTAATAACATTGAACATTAATGGATTGGACTCCCCAATCAGAAGACACAGACTGGCAGAATGGATAAAAACTATGAGTCATCTATATGCTGTCTACAAAAGACTCTCTTTAGATGCAAGGGTACAATCAGGCCTAAAATGAAAGGTTGGAAAATGATATTCTATACAAATAGTATCCAAAAAAGATCTAGAGTAGCACAGCTAATATTGGATAAAATAGACTTTAAATGGAAAACTTTTAAAGGCATGAAGGTCATTATATATTGATCATAAGGGTAATCCACCAAGAAAAAATAACAAAAAAGAATATTTATGCCAAGCTGGGTGCCCCAAATAACATGAGACACACCCTGCCAACACTGAAAAGAGTAATAGACATCTCTGCAATAAGAGTTGGAGAATTCAATACACCACTCAGCATGTATAGAACATCTGGACAGAGGATAAATAAGGAAAAAATGAGTTTGAATAATATGACAGATGAACTAGACCTAATAGATATTTATAGAGCATTACAACCTCAAACAGCAGGATATACATTATTTTCAAGTGCTCATGGATCTTTCTCAAGGATATATTGCATGTTGGGTCACAAAGCAGGTCTCTATAATTTAAAAAGATTGAAATTATACAAAACCGTTTTTCTGATAATAATGGAATGAAGTTGGAAATTAATAACAGAGAGAAAAGGGGGAAATTCCCAAGTATAGGGAGATTAAACAATACACTCAAATAATCAATGTATCAAAGAAGAAATTGCAAGAGAAATTAATAACTATTTCAAGATGAATGAAAACAAGAACATAACATATCAAACCAATGGGATACAGCAAAGATAATGCTGATATAGAAATTTATAGCCCTCAAAGTTTATATTAAAAAAAGAAGAGCTAAAATTGCAGACCTAACTTTACACCTGGGGGAACTAGAAAAAGAACAGCAAACTAATCTCAAAGCAAGCAGAAGGAAAGAAATAACAAAAATTAGATCAGAAATAAATGTAATTGAGAGTAAAAAATGATAGAGTGAATCAACAAAACCAAAAGACAGTTTTTAAAGAAAATCAACAAAATCAGCAAATCCTTAGCTAGAATGACAAAGAAAAAAAGAGAGAAGAAAATAAATAAAATCAGAAAGGAAAGCGGGACATTACTACTGACCTGGAAGAAATAAGAGAGATCATAAGGGAAAACTATGAAGAACTGTACATAACAAACTAGACACTGTAGACCAAATGCACCAATTCCTAGAAACACACAAACAACCTATACTGATGAAAGAAGAAACAGAAGACCTCAACAAACCAATCACAAGCAATGAGACTGAAACAGCCATCATAAGCCTCCCCAAAATGAAAAGTTCAGGACTAGATGGCTTCACAGATTAATTCTACCAATTATTCAAAGAATAATTACCAGTCTTGCTCAAACGCTTCAAAAAATTTTCAGGAGGAAATGCTACCAAACTTATTCTATGAAGCTAATATCACCCTAATACCAAAGCCAGATAAAGGTACTATGAAAAAAGAAAATTACAGATCAATTTCTCTAATGAACAGAGATGCAAAAACCTCAACAAAACACTAACTAATCAAATCCAAAAGCACATACTGGATTTGGTTCACAGCTATTTTACAAACTTTATAATAGCAAGCTATGATAAATAATATCATTGTTGGATTATTGTAAGAAAAAATGAGATATATATATGGAAAGTATACATCACACAGTAGTAACCCATGAATTAAACTTCTATCCATTTAAAAACAAACAAAAAACAACAACAAAAGCACATTACAAGAATTATACACCATTCTCTGTGGGTTTTATCCCAGGGATGCAAGGGTGGTTCAACACAAGAAAATCAATTAGTATTAATAAATTGAAGAAGAAAAATCACACAATAATCATGATTGACAAGAAAAGACATTTGACAAAATATAGAAACCTTTCTTGAAAAAAAAAAACACTCCAAAAGACATAAATAGAAAGAAGCTTTCTCAATATGGTGAAGTGCATATATGGAAAACCTACAGCTAGCATTGTACTCAACGGTGAAAGACTGAAAGCTTTCCCACTGAGATCGGGAACAAGGCAAGGTTGCCCACTGTCAACTCTTTTTCAGTAGTTTGCTAGAAGTTCCAATTAGAGCAATTAGGCAAGAAAAAGAAATATAAGGCACCCAAATAGGAAAGGAAGAAGGAAAACTTTCACTATTTGCTGATGATATGATCCTATACCTAGAAATCTAGAAAACTTGACAACAAAGCTATTAGAACTAATAGATGAGTTCAGCAAATTGGTGGGATAGAAGATTATTTTGCAAAAATCTGTAGTGTTTCTATACATTACTAAAGAGCAATTTTAGGAGAAATCAGAAAAAAATCAAATTTACAATAGCAACTAAAAGCAGTAAATGTTTAGGAATAAACTTAACCAAGGACACAAAGGTCCCATATTCAGAAAACTACAAAATGTTGCTAAAAGAAACCAAATAAATGGAAGTACATTTCATGTTCATGGATTGGAAGGCTAAATATCACTGAGCTGTCAATTCTACCAAAAATCATTCATAGATTCAATGCAATTCCAATAAAAATTCCAACAGTCATTTTTACAGAAATAGAGAAGCCAGTTATCAAATTATTTGTAAGGATAAGGAACTCCAAATAACAAAAAAATGTCTTAAAAAAAACGAAGTGTGAGGATCCTCACTTCCTGACTTTAAATTACATTACTTAGCTACGTGTTAAAAACAGCATGATATTGGCATAATGATAGACACATTAACCAAACTGATTATTCAGGAATAGACCCACACATCTATGGACAACTGATATATGACAAGTCTGCCAAGTCCACTCAACTTCAGCAGAGTATTGCTTCAACAAATGGTGCTGGGGATCTGGATATACATATAGAAAAGAATGAAACAGGATCCCTATATCACTCCCCATGCAAAAATGAACTCAAGATGGATCAAATACCTAAATATTGGGAAACGGACTTTGGCCCAGTGGTTAGGGCGTCCATCTACCACATGGGAGGTCCGCGGTTCAAACCCGGGGCCTCCTTGACCCGTGTGGAGCTGGCCCATGCGCAGCACTGATGCGCGCAAGGAGTGCCAGGGGTGTCCCCCGCGTAGGGGAACCCCACGTGCAAGGAGTGCACCCCGTAAGGAGAGCCGCCCAGCGCGAAGGAGGGAGCAGCCTGCCGAGGAATGGCGCCGCCCACACTTCCTGTGCCGCTGACGACAACAGAAGCGGACAAAGAAACAAGACACTGCAAAAAGACACAGAAAACAGACAACCGGGGGAGGGGAGAGGAGGGGAATTAAATAAATTAAAATAAATAAATCTTTAAAAAAGAAAAAAAAAAAAAAAGACCTAAATATTGTAACCAGTATAAAACTTCCAGAAGATAATGTAAGGAAGAATCTATGAGATCTAGAGGTAGGCAATAGTTTGATAAACTTCACACCAAAGTAAAAGCAATGAAAGAAAAAAGATAAATGGGACATCCTCAAAATTAAAAGCTTTTGTGTTTCAAAGGAGTTTGTCAAGAATTTGAAAAGGTGGCCTACTCAATGGGAGAAAATATTTGTTATTTTCCACGTATCTGCTAAGGCTCTAATATCCAGCACATAGAAAGAAATCCTGCACCTTCATAATAAAAAAACAACCCAATTTAAAAATGTGCAATAAACTTGAATGGACACTTTTTTAGTGGGGAAATACAAATGGCTGAAAAGTACATGAAGAGATGTTCTAAATCATTAGCTATTAGGGAAAGGCAAATCAAAACTTCAATGAGATATCATTTCACACCTACTAGACTGGCTGCTTTTAAAAAAAACCCAGAAAACTATAGGTGTTGAAAAGGATGTGGAGTAATAGTATCCCACATTCACTGATGGTGGGAATGTAGAATAGTGTAGCCACTGTGGAGCACAGTTTGGTGGTTCCTCAGGAAGCCAAGTATAGAACTGCCAGATGATCCAGAAATTTCATTACTAGGTATAAACCCAGAAGAACTGAAAGCAGGGAAATGAAGAGATACATGCACACCAATGTTCGTAACAGCAATGTTCACAATTGCCAAAGATGGAAGCAACCAAAGTGTCTATCAACAGATGAATGGATAAAGAAAATGTATATACATACCATATGATGAGTGAAATGAGCCAGACACAAAAGGACAAATATTGCATGATGTCACCGATATTGTACTAAATATTGTGATCAGATTCATGGAGGTAAGAGTATGGAAGATAGGTTACCAGGAGAGAGAATGGGAGTAGAGATTGGTGATCTGATGCTTAAACAGTACAGAATTTATAATATGGTTGATTGTAATGGTTTGGAAATGGACAGAGGTGAGGGTGGTGTGGCAATGTGAGAGTAACAGTGCTGAATTATTTGTATAAATGTGGTTGAAAGGGGAAGTTTTGAGTCTTACATATTACTATAAGGAAAGTTATAGAATAAAATAGGGAACTGTAGAACACAGTGAACACTGGGGTGGCTGAGGACTGTGATAACAAAGTTCTTTCAGCAACTATAACAAAGGAACATGATTAGCACAGGGTGTTGATGTGGGACAGTATAATAGGGGAGAAAGAATACATGTATTCTTGTTGTCATACATATGTTTTCTGGATAGATTGTGGCCTACTTAGTAGCTAACAAAATATTAAAATTCCAATCTGGGGAAGTCCTGCCACTTTCTCAAATAAGATGGCAAACATCTCTGAACTAGATAAGCTATGCCTAATAAAAGAAAATAGGCCAATACGCCAAGCCCTCAACTTTAATGTTTGTACTTACAAACCTTATTTCTGTAATAATGAAACTAAGCCTAATCACAATTAAGCCCTATGTGTTTCCTCCCAAAAATGTCCTTGATTCTCAAATGTGGCCTCTTTCTAAGTGAAACTCTGTAAATAAAATCACTACTCTTCTCTTCCCAATGTGGGATATGAATCCCGGGGATGAGCCTCCCTGGCACCAAGGGCTTATTATCAAACATTAATCAGCAGTGCATTTGGAAAAAGACCTTGAGCAAAATGGGGAAATATTAAATTAAACAGATTTTTTTTAAGGCTAAGAGATTTTAAGGTGAGTTGGGAGGTCATACCAGAGGTTATGCTTATGCAGGTCTCAGGCAAATTTCATAAATTGCCACAGTAAACAAAGCCTGAAACAAAAGTGCTCCCAAAGGCTGTAGGGACATCTGGACACCATAGGAAAGCCACACAGCTTCATGATATCAATATTTGCTCAGTGGGTACTATTTGGAAATATACGAAAATCTATTCCCCAAGATATAATAGTTACACTCATTTATAATTCCTCTAATCATGATCTTCTACCTTTTATTTAAGTTTATAATTCTCAATGTACCTGCTAAATATATTTTTCAGAAACTTAAATCTTCATATTGTCCATGTGCCAGTTGAGCCAGAAACCTAGTAGAGTTGCAACCATCTCCTCTCCAGTTCTTGCCCAGGACAACTAACAAAACAATGATGATGAACAAGTCCCATATCCAAACAAAGAGTATCTTCAACTGCAAGCAAAACAATTCCTTTCCTCTGCCCCATTATATCTAATTCTTCTCTCAGCCTGAGGCAGTCAGAGTGGACATCATTCCAAATCTCTCAAGACTGAGGAATGAACAAAAATAAGGGGGAAGTATAAACACAGGATCAAAGCAGATTTATTGTTATTGTAGTTATTATCTTGTGTTAACAGAGTAATTCATAACACTGATATAAAAAAATAAAATTCAAAATCTTCAAAAGAGGCAATGAATGAACAGCATCAGAGAAATAGGAGGGTTATAATGCAGTGGTTTAGGGTTTTGAGATGTGCAAAAAAGATATGAATTAGCTGCAGGAGAGAATTTGATGGAAAATAAAACAAAGATGAATAAAAAGTGAGCTTACTAGCACTAAAGACCCAGCTGAGGTTAAACACTGTGAATTCAGAGTAAATTCAATTGGCAGTGTTGCTTGAATTTCTCTAATAACATTCAGCAGCCCAAAAGTGTAGAAAATGAAAGGTTTTAGATTAACCCAGGATTAGAGATTGGAACTGGATGAAATTCAGTTACAATGGAAGAGAAATGGAAATATTTTACATCCTCCACCCCACTCAAATACCAATCCAAAACTATAAATTCAAGTGTTTTCCACTCATGACTGTCCTAAGTATATCTTAATATTGATTTTAGTACATACTTCAGTTAAAATTGGTTAAAAGACATTTTTTGGCAGAATAAAAACCTTACTTAAGCTAATGGTAGGAGTGATAACTAATTTGTAATTTTCTGCTACTAAAAGCTTAGGTATGGAACTTTACATTCTTAACAAAAATAATTTGGAAACCAATATTCTACACAGGTGTGAAGCCTACGGGCCATTCCTACATTATTATTTCATGTGAACCCCTTTATCCCCTCCTCACAATGTGGCAAAAGAATTTCAATTCATGCACATTCATTTAAAAATTCATTCAACAAATATTCAGTGTGTGTTTCCTACATGTGAAGCATTCAATACATGGGGTGACAAGTGGCTTATGAAGGGCCTGGTATGAAAAGATTAATTGAGCTGAACAGACTTCCTTTCCTGCAAATCTGAGCCAACATATATTAAGCTAGTGAGGCACTTCATGTCAAAGCTGGAGCTGAAAGGCCATGATATGGAATGATTCCCAGGGCCAAGAAGGCCCTATATTAGGTGGAAATTCAGAGGAAGCAGAAGTGAGGAGAAAGCCCTGGAGAGAGAAAGAGTAGACAGCCCTACAGATTCTCTGAGAGATAAATCACATGGCCCATGGTAGAGATGGGGAGCTACCCCACTGGTTCTTGCAGTTTCAGATTCAGGTTCCATCTATTTAAAGTGTACAATAAGCTTCATTTTCTTTTGATAATCTGAGTAATTTTCTGCTGCTTGATCCAAGAGGAGACTAAACAAAAACTGAAATTTGAGTGACTATTTCACCATACATTTTTGTGAGATCACATAGTACACTACATATATTTACATACTGTGATCCACAAACTGAGAACACATTTGCATTCAGAATATATCACATTGATTTATTTTTACATTTCTTCTCTTTGAATTCTGACTATAAGGAATAAGCTGCAGCCTGAAGATATAAGCTTTGATTAGGTAAAGAAGACCTGCTTATTATTAATATTCCCATACTTTGTGGTTGTGAAATCCTAGGTCTGAGCTCTGGCTTGAGCACTAGTAATGTGACTGTGACTATGTTACTTTTACCCTCAGTACCTCAGGTGACAATCTATAAAAGAAATATAAACTTATTTCATTCTTGGGTAGGTTGTGGGATTAAAGGAAATACTGTATGAAGCATCAGCTAGTACTGGCGGCATATGGTAGACAGTTGACAAAGTTCACCCCCATGTGTGACTTTCCCTAGTCATGTCAGGTAATAAGCAGGAGCCTATATGGGAACCAACTCTTAATCTACTTATATCTTTCAGTTAATGTCTTTCCATATATTAATGCAAATAAGTATAGGTAATATTCAAGTTTGGACATCTGTTATCTTACAGGTTCTTCTTGACAGACATGTCCCACATTCTTTCTCCATGGTTTCTGATGGGAAATCTGCTAGAATATATCATTAGAATTGTTTCCTACAGGTAAAGTATCATTTCTTTCTTGCTACTTTCAAGGTATTTTTTCTGTCATTTGTTTTCAGAAGTTTGACTATGGTGTGTTTTGGTGTGGATTTCTTTGGGTAGATCCTGGTTGGGGTTTGCTCAGCTTCTTAAATTTGTAGTTTCAGATATATTTTTTGCAAAATTTGAGAAGTTTTCCACCACTATTTCTTTGAGTACTTTTTCAGTTCCATTATTTTTCCTCTCCTTCTGGATTTTGATTATATGAATGTTAGCTCTTTTGTTATATTACACAGGTCCCTGAGGCCTGCTTATTTCCCCCTCCCCCCAATTTATCTCTGTTATTAAAACAGGATAATTTCTCTTCTATCTACCAGTTTATTGACTGTTTACTATATCCTTTCCATTCTGCTGTTAAGCCCATGCTGTTCCTCACATGGTCTCCACTAAGAACACAGAAAGATGTTGGCCCTATTACCAGTTCAGTCTTTTCTGACACAACCCCAGCAAGAAGGCTGAAGTCCCTGGCAAATGTGGAAGGCTAAGTTTCCCCTTTGGCCTTTGCTTACATGGTGAGTGTGGATCCTCAGGTTTGTTTTATTTATTTATTTTTGGCTGGAGTAGAGTGGTTATTAGGAAAATGTTTTCTGTTTCACTAGGTTGCCTCTTTCCTGGTCCTCTGACTAGAGAGAGTAGACTTTTGTTGGTTTTTTTTTTGTCTGCACCTGTTGGTGTTTCTAGGTTGCTGGCTTCTTCAGCTCCAAGTCTGGAACATATGAGGCAAAAAGAAAACCCACACCATGTTGTTGCTTGCATCTCAACATCCCTAGCCAGTCTGACTACCTTCTTCTCCCAGCTCCTCAGAGTTTTCTTATATTTGTTTTATATATAAAGGATTTTGGTTGTACTTACAAGAAAGGAAAACTATGTCTACTCCATCTTCTTGGAAACAGATGTCTTCTTCCAATTACCATTTTGATACATATTATTTCCATCTTAGATTGTAAGTATTTCACAAGATGTTATAGCTGTTTCTAAGTATATAGGTCTGCTCTTAATTGACAGCACAGATATCTGCACTCCATTTTTGTCAGAGAATGTAAGTTATGCTAAATGCTCTTTTTTCCAGTTACAATCTATGCTAGGTGCTAGGTAATGAGAAGTCATATCAATAGAGGATTACCTAAGAGTTCACAGTCCAGTAATCATAACGAAAATTTTATCCTTGGATAAAGTCAGACCATCAAAGACTTATATATCTGGTTCCTCAGAAAAATGCTTATATTAAAATGTGCTATAGTACATTTTTACTATCTGTAAGAATGCATTTAAGAGTGTATTTCCCTACATCTCAAAGTATACCTTTATGAAGATAATAGGAGA
The DNA here is from genome assembly GCF_030445035.2 of Dasypus novemcinctus. NCBI lineage: Eukaryota > Metazoa > Chordata > Mammalia > Cingulata > Dasypodidae > Dasypus > Dasypus novemcinctus. Next base: position 28,281,228 of record NC_080681.1, on the reverse strand, counting down.
ATCTCTTTTGGCTTTGTACCACAAGAAGGTGAGCAAATGATTTATTTTTATAATTTGAAAACTATGAAGTCAGTGTCTTCCTGGCTTTGTCTGTTAGGAATCTCAGAATCCAACTTTGTAACCTGTCCAGTACCTTACGGTGTAGATTTTGTGTACTGGCTTCAACCTTGACTTCATATTATTTTTCAATACAGGTCTTAATTTTACCAAGATTTCCCCATGTATTTACTTTTTAATCCAGTGATATAGTGCGCATTTTGGTATCCCATCTCATTCATTTTAGAAACATACGTGTGAGGAAATATATCAAAAAGCACTCAATAGAGCAAGAAATAGGTCTCAGGATTGTTCTCCACTCACAATAGGAACTTAATGTGTTTTGCCATTTTCATTTCACCTCACTGCTTTCTCAAGAGGTCATACAAGAATATATTTATTGCCATATAATTTACACTGTATTCGTTAGACAGAAACTTTTTAAAAGGACAAACATATGTACTACCTGTAGGACTGAAGCACCACTGTGGAGAAACTGGAGACCACTTTCAGCTGAGTCAATTCCACCAGTAGCTAAAATGGGAAATCCAGGCAGAGCACGAGCAATGGCTGTTACGGCTTTCAAAGCAATGGGTCTGATCGCTGTCCCTACAGAAAATGAGAATTAATCAATGGTTAGCAAATTGGTCACTTAAGCATACTGCCTTATATTTACGGTTATGTGATGGCAGTGTTGTACATTACAAAATTCAAATTTCTATGATCTCTTTAAGATGCAAGTATAGTATAAAGGTTATGTTTCAAATACGTTAATTTCTAAATGGATGGGTATTTATTTTAAGGACTTTGATGTGATTATTACATGAAGACATGTTATGCAACTGGTATAGTTCCCTGGAACTATTGCATAAAACACAAGCATACTATATTTTGATATACTGTAATGTGTAAAAATTGTATGGAACACTCCAGCATCTATTTAAAAAAGAACAAGGAACAGCAGATTTTGAAAAAGAAAAACAATCACATACAGTGTACAAATAAACATATAACTCTGTTATGTTCCCACAAAATATAAAGCAGCTGGTGTGAATATAGATAATGTAAAAACAAGAAAGGTGCTGATGAACTTAGAGCTTCCATAATGCTTTTTACGTGTATTTCCCACAATTTGTTGAAACACAGTGAGCCTGACCTAACTTTTCATAAATTAGGAAGTTTTAACCAAGTTAAAGAGCATTTAGAGAGCATCCAGTAGCGAGTATGCATTTAATTTTTAAAATATTTTACTTAGCAAGATTTTACAATTATATTATTCCCAAATAGCAATGAAAACTTCATGGATGGACAGGACACTTTGGGGTAAATTTTTGAATGATTCTACTGTACATACGTTGCTTTGGACTCTCAAGAATTACCATATATTAAATTGTCTCAATATAGTAATAATATTTGACATTCCTGGTGTATACTTACAAGTCAGTGGTCCTTGAAAAACATTTTCTGAACCAAAAATTGTTTGACTTGTGCAAGAATTTGACACCAATTCAAACCAAATCTCCACAAAAACAAGCAGCTGGTGAAATGAACCTCATTTTGATTGCTTTACTATGACCTCCACCACAAACATGGTCACAGGCATTAGTAACAAGTTTTTATAGAAATGTTTACTTCCAAGAAGTACAGAGTTTTCCTTGAAATCAGAGACTTTCCCTTTCCTATATATACCCATTTCAGATTAAATTAAATTTATGTATAATTGATACTGTTGTACTGAATGCCAGCCGTGTTTATGGAAATATGTACTTGTTGCCCCAACACCTAGAAAAGCTCTCTCTGAATATTAATGTTTCTTAGTCAAGAATGTTAACGACTGACACTTCAGAATTCTGTGACATTTAGAATACAAAGCATTGAGTTAGTTCAAATCAGTGACTGAACATCAGAGTTCTATTTCGATTTCAAAATACTAATCAACGACTTCTTAGTCTTTATTTTTTAACCATAAAGAAGACTAACATGGTGAATAGGAACATTTGTAGAACACATGCATGTATATACACATATCTTTGCTATACTAAAAAGATGAAGAAAGAATAAAAAGTAAAGGGAGGGAAACGGACTTTGGCCCAGTGGTTAGGGCGTCCGTCTACCATATGGGAGGTCTGCCGTTCAAACCCCGGGCCTCCTGGACCCATGTGGAGCTGGCCATGCGCAGTGCTGATGCGCGCAAGGAGTGCCATGCCACGCAAGGGTGTCCCCCGCGTGGGGGAGCCCCACGCGCAAGGAGTGCGCCCGTAAGGAGAGCTGCCCAGCGTGAAAAGAAAGAGCAGCCTGCCCAGGAATGGTGCCGCCCACACTTCCCGTGCCGCTGACGACAACAGAAGCGGACAAAGAAACAAGACGCAGCAAATAGACACCAAGAACAGACAACCAGGGGAGGGGGGGGAAATTAAATAAATAAATAAATCTTTAAAAAAAAAAAAAAAGTAAAGGGAAACACTGTTAAGGAAATCTGAAGCTTAAATAAACCTTTAGATAGACATATAGCTGTCTCTTCATAATATAAATGACATATTCATTATACAGTAAGCTGATGTCTTTACATACATGCTACTTTGAAGTAATAGGGGATTAAGTATTGGGATTTCCTCCTAACTTGGTTGACCCAAGAAAGTAATGGAAATTTGAGCTACGTAGATTAATAATTCATTTCTAATCATATGTTAGAAGACCATCATTAACACAGAGGGGTAAAATTTTAAAGTGGTACACAGGGATATGGCCACATACTCAAATTCATTAATGAACATCAAATAGCAAAATCGCAGAACACAGCTTTGAAAAATTTAACCAGTTACATTTAAAGGGCAATGTTATTATACAGGTGTTAAAAAACGTCAGGATGGGAAACGGACTTTGGCCCAGTGGTTAGGGCGTCCGTCTACCACATGGGAGGCCCGCGGTTCAAACCCCGGGCCTCCTTGACCCGTGTGGAGCTGGCCCATGCGCGGTGCTGATGCGCGCAAGGAGTGCCGTGCCACGCAGGGTGTCCCCCGCGTGGGGGAGCCCCACGCGCAAGGAGTGCACCCATAAGGAGAGCCGCCCAGCGCGAAGGAGGGAGCAGCCTGCCCAGGAATGGTACCGCCCACACTTCCCGTGCCGCTGACGACAACAGAAGCGGACAAAGAAACAAGAAACAAGACGCAGCAAAAAGACACAGAAAACAGACAACTGGGGGAGGGGAGGGGAATTAAATAAATAAAAATAAATCTTTAAAAAAAAAAAAAAAAGTCAGGAAATATTCAATGGCATTTGAAGATGTTCCGTTAGGTCATTAAAACATTTTCTATTTCATGTTTTCCTCCCTTTTCTAAAACTTTTCTAATCTACCTAATGAATATGAAAAACTTTCAAACTAATAAAATTAAAAGTAATTATATTCTTTGAAAAAATGTGATCCCAAAATGAAAAAAATGGATCCTCCTATTTCTGGGCAATAGTAAATTCAGTTTTTATTTCTATTATAAATTTCATTCAATTGGTTTTCTTTATAATTCAACTGATTCTAAATGAAATGTAGAGGACTATGGGAAGATGGCAGAGCAGGAGGCACCTGAATTCAGCTGTTCCACCAAAACAACTATTAAACAGGCAAGAACTATCTGAAACAACTATGTTGAAACTCCAGAGGCCAGTAGAACACTATATAGCCTCCAGGGAAGAGCAGAAGAAAGAGGTGGGTAAACTACAGTAAAGACCAGTAAATTGTTCTCTCCTATGTGTAGTTACTGGCACCCATTCCTCCTCTTTCAGGTAGTGGGTTTAAGCCCCTGGCTAGCTTACAGGTGAAAGAAAGGGACATATAAATCCTCTCCCCCCAAACCAGGTGTGAGCATGGCCAATTGCTGATCACAGATGTTGATTAGCAACTTCATCTCACCTGGGTTAAAGGCAAAGGTGCAGAAGACTCAGGTTGTCACATGTCCTTAAGGCTGTGGCAGGCAGTTAGTTGAAGGGCTACATTTGCTGTACAGCTCAAGAAAGCTCTGCTTTGGGGACCTGTGGAAGAAGATATTGATGTCCTTCCTAAACCCCTCCCCAGGGCAATTTTGAACCACTACATGCCCCCTTCATAGGTCCCTGGCCTTGTTTCCACTGTGGAAGTCTGACTTGGGAAACTCCTCTCTAGTGTGTCTTTCCCCTGCACCAGAATTTACCCTCCTGGTGAAAGCAACTTAAGACATGAATGGGGTATAAGACACTATAGAGACAGTCTGGGGCAAAGTCTTGCCTACTTTCAACAGGCAGGAGACAGAGTCTGTCTCCTGGGAAACAGAGGAGGCATTCAACCTCCTTTAAACAAGAAAACTCCAAAACAACTAACAAGCAAAAACTTGGGACAAGACATATGGGCCCAGAAAAGACAGGGGCGACCCTGCACACTGCCTTTGTCTTGGGAAGACCTTCCTGAGACGAGCAATGAAGCCCAAACTTAGCAAAAGATGTGAATATGCACATCCAAGGAGCCCAGAGAACACCAAACAAAATAAACATGAAGAAAATACACTGTGTCATATATTGATCATGCTATCAAATGCAAAGGGCAAGGAGAAGGTTCTGAAAGCTGCAAGAGAATAACAACATGTTTGTAAAAGGGAGTCCCAATTAGATTGAGTCCCAATTTCTCATCAAAAACAGGAAGGCACTGGGTTGACATACTTAAAGTGCTGAAAGGAAACAACTGCCAACCAAGAATTTTATATCCAGCAAGACTTCCAATTAAAAATGAGGGAGCAATTAAGACATTCCCAGATAAGCAAAAGCTGAGGGAGTTCATCACCACTAGAGTTGCCCAACAAAATGATGCTATAGGGAGTTCTTCAGACTTAAAGGAAAAGACACTAGAGAGTGGTTCAAAGTTGCACAGAAAAAAAAGACCTCTGGTAAAGGTAATAATTTGGGTAATCATAAATGTCAGTATTATTGTATTATTTGGTATATAACTCCACTTCTTACTTCCTATTGGTGCTAAAATGCAAATACATAAAAAGCAATCATAAATCTATGGTTTTGGACATACTATGTACAAAAATATGTGGTAACAAATACAAAAAAGTGGGGGACAGAATAATATAGGAATGGTATGTGTGTATGCTATTAAAGTCAAGTTGGTATCAAACCAGATATGGTTGCTAGATATTTAGGATGTTAAATTTTAATCCAGTGGTAACCACAAGTAAAATATATAAAAAATATATTTAGATGGAAAAGAGAAGGCATTAAATACGGTAAAACACACTAAAAATCATGTCAATATAAAAGTATACATTAACAGAAGGAATGAGGGGAAAAAAGATACAGGACTTACAAAGGCTAAATAGCAAAAAGGCAGAAGAAAATCCTGCGTTATCAGTAGGGACTTTAAAGTAAATGAATTATACTTTCTTGCAAAATGGCAGAGTTTGGCAGAATGGATAAAAAAGTATGACCCAACGATATGCTGTGTACAAGAATCTCACCTAAATTCTAAGATACAAGTAGATTTAAGGTGAAAAGGTGGGAAAAATATATACCATGCAAGTATAACCAAATGAGAGCTGAGGTAGTTATACAAACACCAAATAAAATATATTTTAAGTCAAAAACACTAACAAGGGACAAAGATAGACATTATATATAGAAGAAGGAGCCATTCAACAAGAAGATGTAACAATTATAAATATATATGCACCTAACAGCAGAGTTCCAAAATACAAGAAGCAAATACTGACAGATTTGAAGTTACAATATACCCGAAAGAATTGAAAGCAGGGACTGGAGCACGTATTTTCACACTGACGTTCATTGTAGCATTATTAACAACTGCTAAGAGAAGGAAGCAACCCAAGAGCCCATTATTCTATGACTGGATAAACAAACTGTGGTATATGCATACAATGCAATATTATTCAGCTGTTAGAAAGGAATGAAGTTCCTGATACATGCAACATCATGGATTAACCCTGAAGGCATTATGTCAACTGAAATAATCCAGACATAAAAGGACAAATATTGTATGATCTCACTGATATAAAATAATTAGAATAAGCAAACTCATAAAGTCAGAATCTAGAATAAGGTTACCAAGGGACAGGGTGGGTATAGGAAATGGGAGGTTAAGGCTTAAAACATACAAGGTTTCTATTTAGAACAATGGAAATGTTTTGGTAATGGATTGTGGCAATGGTAGCACAACATTTAGAATGTGATTAACAGCACTGAAATAAATACCTGAATGAAGTTAAAAAGGGAAATATTAGGTTATATATATGGTAGCAGAATAAAAAAAAATCCACAACACAGTGAACCCTAAATAAACCATGTACTAATTATAAATATGTGCTTTCATCAATTGTAACAAATGTAAGGTGTTAATAATAGAGTGATATATGGGAATCCTGTATTTTATGCATTATTGTTTTGTAAACTCACAACTTCTCAAAAAAAAAAAAAAACCAAAACACAAAATTTATTGCAAAGTATTGGAGGAGGGGTGAAACTTGATACCCCTGTATGATGTTATGCATGTTTATTTTGTAAGTTCACAACTTTTACTATATACTTACTGTTTATGTATGTCCATGTATGAATGATATACATCAATAAAAAATATATCTATGTTATTCCTCATAAAATGCTGAGAGTAAGTTGAGTATATTTCTTTTTTTTTTCCTTATTAGAGAAGTTGTGAGTTTACAAAACAATCAAGCATACCATACAGGATTCCCATACATAAAAGCCCCACAACCAACACTTTATGTTTTTGTTACAAATGACGAAAGAACATCATCATAATTTTACTGCTGTCTATAGTCCATAGCTTATATTTGGTGTATTTTTCCCACAAACTATCCTATTACTAACATCATGTATTAATATTGTATATTTGTTATAATTCATGATAGAATGTTCTTATATTTGTATTGTTAGCCACAGTCCATCATTTACCACGGAGTTCCCTGTGTTATATAATCCCCTGCCTTGTACAATCCATCCAGAGTATACCCTCAGTGGCTCTCAGTTTCATTATAGAATTGTGCTGTCATCAGCTCAGTCCATTTCAGAATTTCATTACTCCAAAAGGAAAAAGCTAATGGACTGGACTGGACTGTAATTTTTGGTCTCAAATAACTCCAGGCCCTCCATATAATCATAACTAAAAATGAAAACCAGAGTCTTGAATTCATAGAACTTCTTTGATAAAGTACATCACAGTTTTAGATGGATTCATGTCCTCCCCTTCAAAGAACATTTAAGTCACATTTTTTAATTAAGTTAATCTAATTTTGATGGACTTTTTCTCTTGAAATAGTATCTATCACTTAGCTATCATTTAAAGTATAATTTTTTTAAGGAGGTACCAGGGATTGAACATGGGACCTAGTACATGTGAAGCAGGTGCTCAACCACAGAGCTATAACCTGCTCCCCAAATACAATTTCAATAACACTCTGCCATTAGCAAAAGTATTACGACTTTATCAGGTTCCTTATTCAGCCTTCATTTAGTAAACCATTTGTCCATGCACCTATCCAAGAAATACCTATTAAGTACCTATGTCTTTCTTTAAAAGATATATGTATATGAATCTGAAACACTTATAAGAAGCATCCAAGTTAATCAGTTTGTGTCCTAAATATATTGCTACCTAGGATGGTGTAGCGGTTTGATATAATTGATGAATTCCAAAAAGAAATACTGGATTATGCTTGTAATCTGATCTGTACCTGGGCATGATTGAGTTATGATTAGGGCGTTGAGTCCCCACCCAGTCCCCACCCCTTGGTAGGTGAGGCCTCAAAGATAAAAGGCATGGCAAAGAACAGAGTTGAAGGTTTCTGATGTTGAAGTTTTGATGTAGGAGTTTGATGCTGAAGACTTAAACTGCAGCTCCAGGAAGTAATCTCACAGAGGAAAGAGAAGTCAGCCTCAGGAAGGAAGGAAACTTGAGCCCAGAGAAAAGCAAGCCACAGGAACATAGGAACCCAGGAAGCCTGAACCCTCACAGAGGTCGGCAGCCATCTTGCTCCAAATAGACTTTGGTGAGAGAAGTAACTTTTGCTTTATGGTCTGCTTTAAGCTCCCACCCCAAATAAATACCCTTTATAATGCCCAGCAGATTACTAGTATTTTGCATCAGCACCCGTTTGGCTAACTAATACAGATGGATAATCCAAAATACCAGCCCTGATTATTTAAGGATGTTGTTTCAAGGTAAATACTATGAATCCTATTTTTCAGGTTGTGCAGGTGTTGCATTAGGAAAAATTCACATTAGTTTGAACATCATATACATTTTATAAATACAATTAATATGAATCCAAGAAAGAAGCCAATCTGAGGGTGAACTAGTTACATCAGACAGTTTAGGGGGCCAGAAAGCTTACGTTTGACTCCTAGGTCCATTGCTTATAAGCTATGTGACCTTGTGAAAATTTCTTAACCTTTCTGTGCCTCTATTTTGTTAGCTATAAAATAATTAAATTTTAATAAAAATTCCACAGGATTGTTGTGAGGGTTAAATTATTTAATAAACATAAGGGCTAGCACACAATAAAATCTGTATAAGTGTTTGCTATTATAATCTGTACTGCTTCCAAGGACAACACTTGTTTCAGAGAGAACCTCTATTTTGTTTACTCTGACAATCCCTTCTATGTTGTTGCTATGTGTTTGGTGATGCAATGAAATCTTTTTTATTTTATTGGAGATAAAAGTGTGATACCTATGACTACAGAACTTTATATCCTCTGATCCTTTAGGAAAACCACACATCTCTTCTTCTCCTTTTCTATCACCTCTCAGTTAGCAGTTTCCTAATGATGGTAAGATACTTTAATTGACTCCAAAGGTAAAAATCCCCAAAACAGATATCAATATAAGATTTTTTATTGAGAATCAAAAGAGCCATATTAAACCAATATACAAGGATTTTAATGACAGTATAAGAACTTAACTTTATTGGTGAAAAAGAGGCAGAGCTTCAAGGATTTAGCATGACTAAAGCCTTGAAGAGAAAAAAGTTTTTAATGGGAAAGATAGTGTGGAACATACGCTAATTTTGGATAACTGGAATCTTGAATAATTTATTTTAAGTCTGTTTGTTTTTTCCCTAATCATTCGACTCCTAGGACAGCTACTGTTACACAATTAATTGTTAGAACTAAGTCCACAATAAACTCCTTGGTAATAGCTCTAGCTGGCAATAAAACAGAAATTGGGATATAATACTTGTACTCACTGTGTATACAAAAAGAAATCATAGTTTTAATTTGCTTACATTAATTAAAGTAAAATGAATTAAGTGGATAACAGATTCATTAAAAATTGAACTTTCATTGTTTTCTAATAGTTTTAATATAATCCAAAAGAAGGAAAATATTAGGAAATCAGGAATTCCAGGTTAAAGCATTTGAAAGATTGATATTTAAACAATATTTATAAATCAAGCCATAAACAAGTTTAAACAAGTTAAAAATGTTGATGAAGTTAATATACTGATAATATATGGAGCACAGCTATTAAAAATCTACCTTTATACATGGATTAAGGTCCTGAGAATATTAGCTTAATTAAAAGTGAAACTGAGGTACTAAATGGACCCAGAGTGATGTACAGAAATTTGAAATTCAAAGGGGAGAAATGAAAAACAATATCCATTTTGATGTTAGTTTTATTTTATTGGAAAAGCCAAAAGAATTCTTATATTTTAATTTTAGGCAAAATTTTCAAGACTTATTCTCCCAAGCATTCATATCACCTTAGCTATGTTAACCTGTTGCTTCATACATAACGTATTCAATAGCTATTCAATCGATATTAATGCAGTAGCCACTATTCACAAAGGAGGGGGCCAGTTTCCTTTCAGAAGGTGGAAGGAAAAGGAGTGCTTATTCCTGGACTGACTTCCATACACCACCCCTGCGGCTGAGGCTTCTCATATTCACTGTGTAACTTAACCCCTTCAACTCTGTGAAGAGATGTCACTGGTATTTTATATATGAAGGAAGGGATGGTCAAGCTAAATAAATAACTTGTCTGGTGTCACACAGTTTTAAAGGGATAGAGCTGGGATTAAACATCAAGTCTCTGGGACACATAAATACATGGTTCTCAGGTATTATTGAGAAGTGATGAGCCAAAATATGAAGAGGATAATCTTCATATTGACTTTGCCTAAGAAAATCAGTAATGTTAAGAGGACAGGTTCTAGACTCCAATCAACTTGGTGTATGTCCCAGCTCAGTTATTTCTACAACTGTATTTTGAGCAAGCTCCTTAACATCCTAAAGCCTGCTTCCCTTATCTCTAAAATAGGGACAATAATCATAATATCATAGTGACTTGGGGACTGTGAAATATATATTTCATGGAAAGTACTCAACATGTGCTTGGCCCATATTAAGTCCACAATATATGAAAGCTAACATTACTGTCAAGATCAGGGAAAACGGATCAAAATGATAAACAGTTATAAATGTGTGGTGATAAACATGTAATTCTTAAGGGATATTAACCAATTTAGATATCAAATTTGAAAATGCTCTTATCATTCATATGTCATTTCATTAAAAAATATATATTTTCATAGTTTGAGTCTATAAATGTAAATGAGTACATTTGTGTGTATAAATTTTATCAGAGTGAAAGATAATTTGCAATATCAAAATGTATCTGCATTTTCACGCAGAAACTCTACTTTCAGGAAGCCATTCCTAATATAGGCACAGTTACATGTATAAAGATGGTTACTGAAGTATTATTTTGGTAACAAGATAATGAAAGCAACCTAAATAATCATCAGTAGGTATGCTATTAAATAAATTACAGTTTATCCATGTATGATATACTAGGAAAACTTTAACACTGACATAGAAATATCTTTAAGAAATAATGTTAAGTGTTATTCACAAGTGTCAGACTGATATATATTGTATGGTCCCATTTATGGTAAAGAAAAAATACAGTGTGTGATAACATGTAGAATGTATGCATGTAAATGCATAGAATGATGAATTCCAAACTGTTTGCAGTTATAATCTCTGGGGTAAGGGGTGGGTGGATTCTGCCATGAAGATGTTCAATGGGAATCTACACTCCCATACTATTTGATCCTTTTAAAGTGAGAAGGTATTTATGATTCACTTCTGCAATTAAAAAATGAGAAATTTATATAGTACTCCTGAAATTCATATTACAAGAATAAGCATTACATATTCTGTGCTGCAAAACTTTTATATACGGGATGTGCCATAATTCTACCCTCTATACATTCAAAAGGGTTCACTCAGCCTGGGGCCAATATTTTCAGTAACACATTAACAGACAGGGTATCTAGAACATGATGGAGAAGATGATAGCATACTCACATGACAAAAATAACTGGCATCAATGGTTCAGCATAATTATTGGCTTTATTTAGTTTTCAATATTAATTTATTGTAAATTCAGCAACAGAAGTAGCCACATTGAAACCTCCATATCCTTTCATCTATATGGCTACTTGGCAGGCAAGATGGAGCAGAAACGGCTTTCCTGCTATAGGAAATACTGGATTAGATGATTTCTTCCACTTTAAAATTCAAGGATACTATGAACTTTGTTGTGATAGTTTAAAGAGCAATTTTACATGCTCTGTGGTTTCCCAATAGCTTTAAGTGATGAATTTAACATAAAAAAGTAGGCAACTTAAATATATTAAATATAAAAACTTTATTATTCAGTGTTTTCTAATTTCCAGGTCATTTCCTAAGTGTTTTTGCATACCATTGTACTGTCCTGATGTCATTACTATGAAATTGGTTTTTTTTTTTTTGGTCCCCATTTTATAGTGTGGAATCCAAGACTCAAAGTGGATAAATACACCCTCAAGATCATTCAGTTAGTAAGTATGGGTACATTATTTAAATCAGATCTACCTGACTTGCAATCCCATGTTCTAAACCACAATGCTATACTTCCTACGTATTTCTAATGACTGAATATCAGAGAAAGAGGTGATACTAATTTATTTTTATTTTTTATTTTTTTACTTTACTAAAGTATATCACTCATACATAAACAATAAGTGTATAGTAATAGTTGTGAACTTGCAAAACAAACATATATAATATCATACAGGACTCTCAAAACTCACACTATCACCAATACCTTGCATTGTTGTCAAACCTTTTTAACTAATTATTAAAGAGCATTGTCAAAATATTACTGACCAAAGTATTTTTCCCCCAACCAACCCTATTATTTTTATATCATTTATATATGAACATATATAAACAATAAGTGTATAGTAAAAGTTGTGAACTTACAAAGCAAACATGCATAACAGCATACAGGGGACCCATACATCAAACCTCCACCAACCCCTTGCATTGTTGTGAGATGTTTGTTAAAAATTATGAAAGAATATTGTCAAAATCTTACTAGAGTTATAGTTCTTATCTTACATTTGGTGTGTTTTTCCCCAACCCACCCTACTATTATTTTTTAAATATATTTTTTATGATAGAAGTTGTAAACCCACAAAACAATCATGCACACTTATAGGATTCCCAAACAACACCCCTCTAACAACACACCACACTGTGGTGGAACATTTGTTACAGATAATGTAATATCATGTGATTGTTACATCTGGCTCACATTTTCAATACTGCCCCATTATCAGTACAGTACATCTTTGGCATAGATGAAAGAATATTACATTATTATTGTTAACCACAGTCCATAAGTCACCCCAGTAGTATTTTTCCCATGCTTTTCCACATTCCCAGCGCCCTGCAGTAGTGATGTATACATTTGCCGTAGCTCACAAAGGACACTCTTGCATCTGTACCATCAACCACAATTCTCATCCACCTCTTGGTTTACTGTGCTATTCAGCTCTTAGATTATTCTCTAGAATTCTGTCAGTTGGCATTTACATACCTAGACTACCATTTTCATACCTAGACTACCATTTTCAGCCATATCTCCATTTATAAACTAGCTCTTACTCACTATTTGTTACCATCCACTCTATACATTTCCACACTTTTACAGTACAGCTAATTAAAACTTCTACTACATTAAACATCAGTAGTCCATCTCTGTCCTTCTCTTATCTCCTTTAAGAATCCACCACCCAGGAAGCGGACTTGGCCCAATGGACAGGGTGTCCGACAACCACATGGGAGGCCCATGGTTCAAACCCTGGGCCTCCTTGACCCGTGTGGAGCTGGCCCATGTGCAGTGCTGATGCATGCAAGGAGTGCCCTGCCACGCAGGGGTGTCCCCCGCATAGGGGAGCCCCACGCGCAAGGAGTGTGCCCCATAAGGAGAGCTGCCCAGCGTGAAAGAAAGTTCAGCCTGCCCAGGAATGGCGCTGCACACACGGAGAACTGATGCAACAAGATGACACAACAAAAAGAGACACAGATTCCCATGCTGTTAATAACAACAGAAGCAGACAAAGAAGAACACGCAGCAAATGGACACAGAGAAAAGACAACTGGTGAGGGAGAGGAGGAAGGGGAGAGAAATGAAATAAAAATACATCTTAAAAAAAAAAAGTATCCACCACCTACCACCAGGTCTTAAAGATATTTCCCTACAATTTCTTCCAGAAGCTTTATGGTTCCTGCTTTTATTTTAAGGTTTTTGATCCATTTTGAGTTAATTTTTGCATAAGGTGTGAGATAGGGATCCTCCTTCCTTCTTTTGGCTGTGAAAATCCAGTTCTTACAGCACCATTTGTTGAATGGATCGTACTGCTCGAGATGGATGGATTTGACAGGATCATCAAAAACCACTTTACCATACATGTGAGTGTTTGTTTCTGAACCATCAATTTGGTTCCACTGGTCTATATGTCTGTCTTTATGCCAGTACTATGCTGTTTTTACCACTATAGCTAGGTAGTATGATTTAAAGTCTGGAGATGAGGGCTTGCTTTTCCTTTTTAAGATGTTTCTGGCTATTCAGGACCCCTTACTCTTACAAATAAATTTGGTAATCATGTTTTCAAATTTTTAAAAAATGCTGGTGGAATTTTTATTGAGATTGCATTTAATCTGTATATCTTTTGAGTAGAACTGACATCTTAATGATATTTAGTCTTACTATTCATGAGCATGGAATGTTCTTCCAATTATTTAGGTCTTTTTGATTTCTTTTAACATTGAGTTGCCGTTTTCTGAACAGAAGTGCTTTACACTGTTGTTTAAGTTTATTCCTGACTATTTGAGTTTTATTTGTCATGTTTTATTTTCACCACTCTTTTGACACTTTTAGTTACTTTTATTGATATAATCTTCTTTTCTAAACTCTCTTCCAGGCTTCTCTCTCCTGTCTTTTCTTTTTAGGCAGTAGTATATCCTTTAGTATTTCCTTAAAATCTGGTCTCTTCCCTAAAATTCTCTCAGTTCCTGTTTATCTGTGAATATTCTAATCTTGCCCTCATTTTTGAAAGACAGTCTTGCTGGACATAAGATTCTTGGCTGGAAGTTTTTCTCTTGCAGTATTTTAAATCTATCATACCACTGTTTTCTTGCCTCTATGGTTTCCGGTCAGAAATCAGCACTTAATCTTACTGAGTTTCCCTTAAATGAAATGCATTGCTTTTCTCTTGCTGTTCCAGAATTCTCTGTCTTTGGCATTTGACATTCTGATTAGTATGTGTCTTGGAATTGGTCTATTCAGATTTTTCCGGATGGGAGTACATTGCGCATCTTGGACATGGATATCTATGTCCTTCCATAGGGTTGGGAAATTTTCTACCATTATTTCTTCAAATATTCCTTCTGCCCCTTTTCCCTTCTCTTTTCCTCCTGGAATATCCATGACATGTATGCTTGCAATCCTTTTGCTGTCATTTATTTCCCTGATAAATTATTCAAATTTTTTCCATTCTTTTCTTCATTTGTTCTTTTGTATGTTCACTTTCAGAGGTCATTTCTTCAAGCTCACCAATCCTTTCTTCTGCTATTATATGATTCCAATGCTTTTTAAATTCATTGATTGCTCCTTTCATTCCCATAAGTACTGCTATTTTCCTATGTATGCTTTCAAATTCTTCTTTGTGCTCATCCAATGTCTTCTTAATATCCTTAATCTCTTTAGTCATCTCATTGAATTTATTAAGGAGATTTGTTTGAACATCTATGATTAGTTGTCTCAACTCCTTTATGTCATCTGGAGGCTTCTCTTTTTCCGTTAACTGGACCATAGCTTCCTGTTTCTTGGTGTGAATTGTAATTTTTTGTTGGGGTCTTGGCATTTGGCATACTAGAGCATTTATTCCGGGTGCAGTTTTTCTCTTTAGGGCTTCCCGTCCTTTCTCCCTTGCTATTTGTGCTGTAGGAGCCTAGGATATAGTCGTTGCTATAAGCTGTGAAGGCTCAAGCTGCCTTCATTACCCCAGGGATCAATGAAGCTTCTCCCAACTTTCTCCTTTGCCAGGGGTAGGGACAGAGTCACAGCTCTCTGGAATAATCCAAGTCATACAAGCCTAGAGGGTAGTTGCCCAGAGAGACTGATGAAGCTTCACACCCTTTTCTCCACTCCTTGGGGCAGGTA
Source organism: Dasypus novemcinctus (assembly GCF_030445035.2). NCBI lineage: Eukaryota > Metazoa > Chordata > Mammalia > Cingulata > Dasypodidae > Dasypus > Dasypus novemcinctus. The sequence goes on along the minus strand of NC_080681.1, from coordinate 28,265,634 downwards.
TGGAGCGCCAGGTGTGGGCAGCAGTCCATGCAGTGTGGGTCCAAGATGACTGCAGTTGCCCTGGTAGACTTCCTATTTTCAGTTTGTGACAGCCAAAGGTACCTGCAGTTTCCTGGATAGGCTGGTGCAGGGCCTGCCAGCCCCTCCCTGCCAGAGGTAAGGCCCAAGCCTAGCCTAGGGCTGCAGGCAGATCTGGGTGAAAGAAACCCATTCCTACCATCACTGTAGTTGTTGGTCAGCCAGGCTTCCCCTCATGCTGGGGGCGGAGTCAAAATAGTGGCCACCGGCCTCTTTCCGAATTGGACAGATTCACACTCTAGGTGTTCTGTTACTGAATTTTGTCTAGGTTCTTGGCTATGCTGCAGAAATAAATTTCAAGAGCACACTGGGTGTATTAGGTCAGTACTTTATTCAGGTAGAGAAGGAAGAGAAATGGGAGAAAATAACAGAGCAGAGGTCCCAGGTAGAGAGGAAGGGGGTGAAAAGTGATAAGGCAGGCTGATTTACAAGTTATAATTCCCCACTATAGGTTTTAAATCCCCAGGTTTATTTGTGTGGCCACATGGCAGAGGAAAAATGGTGAGAGTAGTGCACAGAGTGCAGGAATGGGTCCAGAGGCAAGAGAGCAGGGTGAGAGCGTGCACTCAGGCCTCTGCCTGGCTTTTAACCTGTTAATTATTCCACCCTTTTGCTAATGGCAGGGGAGGGGTTCCAGCTGTTTGCTGTTTTGATTGATTACATCACCCATCAATCCCCTAAAGAGGACTCAATGATAAAGTCCTTGGGGAATATCTGGGGCTTTACTTTGTTTCCAGAAGAAGTCTTTGTTCTGGATAGCGGTATCTTGGGGGTGAGGGTCTTCCAGCAGCCATTGTTACTGATGTCCATGTGGACTCTCTGCTAGGATCCAGATCTATTAATTCCCTAGCTTACTAGCCTGCTTCAGATTCCTAGGGTTATACCTTAGCCAGCCAAGTCTACTAATCAGTAGGTGAAATCAGCGGCCAACCATCTCCTCTTACCCTGATTTTTGGAAATGGAGCTTCCAATTCCAGCCACAGAATAGCTCCTGGGATGGCCTACACTGCCAGAGTAGGATAATCACCTGCCTCCATGGCTTGGCCGGTATTTTCCTGGAGGTGGGGTTGGAGCTTGTGCTAAAGCCGCACTCTGATCTGGATGGAAAAAAGCCAGCACTGTGATTTTCAGTCTGCCCCACTTCCCCTTGAGTCAGGCACAGGGTTAAGATGGCAGCCACTGGCCTCTTTCTGACTTTAGTTGTTCTTGGGATTATAATTTAGCCTGCTGAATTTACTCATCAGTACCTGAAGTTGGTGCCCAACTGTCTCTTCCTCTCCCATTCTGGGGAAGTGGAGCTTTTAATTCCAGCCGTGGAACAGGTCCCAAGGTGGCCTGTGCCTCCCTTGGAGGATGGGCACCAGCTCCCCTGGTGTGGAGCGCTCTACTTATGAATCTTCTCTGCAGATGGGCAGTCTCCTCCTTCCATTCCTTCAAGGATGTTGCAGGATGCTCTTCTGGCCTCCTGGAGCCCCCAAACAGGTGCTCCAGCTAGCTCCACATAGCTCTGGGTGTTTACTAATTGCCCTGTAGCAGGAGCTGAGTCTAGAAGCCCCTTACCCCGATGTTGTCTTGCTATCTTGTGATACTAATTTTTATAACTGATAAAGATATAAGTTGGCCAGGTACGATAAAACTAAGAAAATTTGCACTGTATTAATTGTTGGATAGGAATTAAATTAATGCCATAGTAGTAATTGTTTTAACTAGGTTGACCATATGGTCCGTTAGCATAGGCAGTCCCAGTTTACACAGGTTAGTATTCATAAATTATATGATACTTATAATTATAAGTAATCTTATATATAAGTATAATCTTTCAGTCTAAAAATATCCAAGTTTGAATGATACATTATATAGTCATACTACCTATAGTTAATGGTAATTATATCCAAGAATGACAGGACAAAGAAAATTATGGAAGCAAAATGGAATTTGATGTAGAACAAAAATCATGGATTATGAAAAACTTTGAAACTTACTACATTGTCCAAGATTCAAAAGATGGCATGAAGATCTAAATATCTTTAAATTCATTACTAGAGGAAAAAAAATATGACATTCACATATGATTTCTAAGCATAATTAATCTATATGTTCTTTCTTTTTTCAACCTGTAGGTGGCCACCACAAGCTACACTTATTAAACAACTCATTAATAACATTTTCACTACTGTCATCTTCAGATAATTAGCAGTTTATTTAAATAACCAATTTCTGAGGAAATAATTGCCATAAAATGCCCTGAACCTTCTTTTTTATAAACTATAATAAAAGTGTTAAGATAATCCCTGACATTTGCAAATGCCATTACTTCACCTTTCCTTTTGATAGTGCTATGGCATTATGTTTAAACAATTACCCGATAACACAGCAATTTAATGAAACAGAGGAGTAAGCACATTCTTCAATATGGCCAAAGAAGACATTCAGATTTAAAAGGAAATGCAATGTGCAGGCATGTTTACACAGAGGAAAGACACACAGATAAATGAGTATTATTGAATTAAGTGTATTATTGCTATTTCCAACTTGGTTTTAGTTTTCATGATAGACACTACAACATATGTACTCTCTGTGGAAACAAGAAAGAAGAGATCTGTAAATTGATTCATATAATTGGCTGGTATAACTAAAATCATTAAATATACTGTATAGTATGTATAATACAATCATTGTATTATTTACTATTTATTCTCTTACCTCCATAAAGGTGAACACAAGTAGAGAATTTTTATCACTATCATTCTTAAATATTTAAATGTGTTTTTAGTTACAAATGGTGCAAAATTTTGAAGGCAAGTTATTAGGAAAACTAAAAGTGATTTTTCAATCTCAGCTGGTATTTAGGATTTAAAATGGAGCAGATGTTTTCATTCTTGCCATTTAGTTCCTGATTCCAGTAAGACACATTGATGAGTTATCATAAACTGTTTCTGGGTTGCCAGTAATAAAACTCAAAACTTTCACTATTTTTAAGGTGTTGGCCTTCATATGGGAAAGCAAAATTAGAATTCAAAGCCAGTGGTAATATTAATTTTAAGGGTAAATATAAATAATTTTTAGAGCCCACTAAGTACCAATTGATCTGCCACATTAGTAGTACATTATTTATATACCCACAATGAAATTGCAAGTCACCTAATCATTAATCCCATTTTACAGATGAGGAAATTCAGGCTCAAGTAGGTTAGCTGGTAAGTGCATGTAAGAAAGACAGGTTGTATGGTACAAGGTTGAAGACAACAATAAAACAACTGGTCTACAATGTCACCATAAAACCCACTGCTGGGTTTGAATAGAGAGCTTTTCTTTATTTCCACACTACATTATATCTTACTGCTCAAATAAGTATTTCTGGAAGTGATTTAAAACTATAAATATAAAGAATTAACCTATAAGTGTAAAAAATGGGCTGTTTTTAAAAATTGTCTATTTCCTCAGTTAAGAAATGCATTCTGAACCATACCAGGCTTAGCAGCCTTGATGAATAATTTCCCATGTGATTTTGCTTAAGGATGTCTAGAGCAAGTGCTACCATATCTCCTAAAAATTCACCATTCTATACATATTAAAAAATGATTCTCTGAGAAGAGGATTATAATGGCAATGATAATTCTAATGACCAGAATTATATTCTAATTTTGAGGACTCCAGGATAGGTAGAAGTGAACATTTTTCTGAAGACATACAACAAGTAAACAAAAAAGAGTTGCCATGTCCACTAGGCTCATATAATTTCTTTGGAAAACCTTAGATCCTTTTTTCTCTATAATTCTGAGCTATGTTTACTCTGTAGGCGGTTCCATAGCCAGGCTGTCAATGGAAGCATTTGCTGTACTGTAAATCTTTCCTTTCATTCTTAGTAATATATTCTCTTTGCACTTTATAACAAATTACACGTGTAAATCTTGGTGCCCTTTGGTAAGTCTGCATTCCTCCGAGTCTGGTGAAATCCAATTTGTTTAGCAGACAATGCAGTTTTGTTCTCCTCTTTGGGCTGGACAACTCTCAAAGATAGTGGTGTAGACAAGGACATCTCCATCTGTTAAAACTGACACACTTGAAAGGAGGGAACCTATTCCTTAGGGTAGTTGGTCTCTGAATTAGTGACAATAAAATTTCTTCCTAAATTTTAACAAGGTAGTACAAAATGAAAAATCATTTTTTGTAAATCTATGTCTTGTACTTGGCACTGTGCCAGCCGCTCAAGAGGCAGCAAAAGAGATACTTCCTTTTAGCAAGTTTATGAGGTTGAAGAGATGAGCTGAAAACACAGTAGTAATACAAGCCAACAGCACACAGGAACACATGTCCACATGCCTGCTTGTGTGGGGGCAGAATAAAGACACTGCTGGAACTTAGAGAAAAGGAAGAGCCAGGAAGACCGAGGTGGTGCTGGAGGTTTTTTGGAGGATACAAGACTTCAACTGAGTTTGTTTTTTGTTTTTTTTTACTTTTATTTATTTTTTATTCAGCTGAACTCTTGAAAGGTGGGTAGATAGGTTCAAGGTTGAGAGCTAGGATATTTCTGGAGAGGTTGGGGACAAGGTGAGAAAATTTGCAGATATATAACAAACAAATTAGATTTGTGAAACATTTATGCTAACAGACTAAAGTAACTTTTTGGGTTGGGAAATGGTATAGAATGCATTTGGGTGGTGTATTAGTCAGCCAAAGGGGTGCTAATGCAAAGTACCAGAAATTTGTTGGCTTTTATAAAGAGTATTTATAACTTACAGTTATAAGACGCTGAAGAGTCCAACTCAAGGTTTCTTCCTTATCAAATTCTGCTGCCATGTGTTGAAGCAAGATGGTGGGGAACATCTGTGACGGTTCAGCCCTCCTCTTCCCTCTTAAGGCTCCGTGGGTCCAGCTTCTGATCTCAACTGTAGGTATAGGGTTTGATCTCTCTTCTCCAGGGCCTGTTTCTTTCTGGGCTCAGCAGCTCTGGCCTCTTTACAAGGTCACATGTAAACTATCAGGTGAATGGCTCATTTTTCTTCCTGGGGCCTCTGCTGTTTCTATGGAGCTGTCTCTCTTCTTCTGTGTATCTTCTCTGTGTATCTACTTCTGTGTTCTTCTTGAGTGAGCATCCATTTATATAGCTCACCAAGGGGGTGAGGACTCAAGCCTGCATGCCCTATTGATGCAGTCGAATTAAAGCCCTAATCTTAATATAATCAAATAAACATAAAACCTTTGAATTTAATACAAAGGGTATCACACCCAGAGAAACTGACCAGTTTACAAACATAATCAATATCTCTTTTTGTAATTCATAAATAATATCAAAGTGCCACAGGTAAGTAGGGCTAATGCGTAGTTCGCAGAGTATCAGCCCTCTCTGTTCTCAGCCTATCAATTTCTATATAATTTATAATTTACTTAAAAAAAATCTTTTAAAATACTGACATGACATAAGAATAAACAGGTTTGAATATCAAGAGTGTATAAATAAAAATTATCATAAAATGAGGGAAGTCCAGTGCTATTGTTAATAAAAATATACTTCTAAGACAAGCATAGAAAGAATATATACTATTTGTACACGTGCCTGTTGTAGCCTTTCTATAGACCATAAAGATATTTTTGTTTAATGAGAAAAGTAATTTAGGATTTTTATCAGACAGAAGAGAATAAGGTCAAGGGTTACAATTAGAATAGCAAGATTCTTTTTTTTTTAAAGCTTGTGTAATGGAAGAAAATAAAACTCCACTCCATTCAACCATTAAGCAATTGTTGTAGAAATTGTTTTCATACATGTATTTATACTTCTATAAATGCATCATAAATGTTGCAGTAATCGGCAACATGCATAAAATAGAGAACAATATCAAGCAATTAGGAAAGGAAAAATAATTTAACACTACATTATTTCAGACAAGCTCTCCTAAACCAATAATTAAAGAAGCTCTTATACTACCTTAGACCATGAGATTATGCATCAGTCTGGCAAACCCTTCTACTATACCAGAGGGAAGCAAGAGACTGGTAAAATAGCCTCTACCTGTGCATTTCATGTGGTCCCTAGAACTTTTATTTTAGGAGTTTGGATTATAAACTAGGGATGCTTCTCAGGCAATTGGATAATTAGAAACTAGTAGGAATTTAGCCAGGAATAAACTAGTAGGAATAACCAGGGCAAGATCTGCTAAAGGAACTAGCATTAGATAAAATTAAAAAGAATACTCTGTTACCAAAACGTAACATATACGTTAAAAGAATATACAGTTATAGACCAATCTCCTTCATTAACCTAGACCCAAATATCTTAAAAAATATAAGAAAATCAAATTCAGCAATATTTATAAAATGGGTAAAGCATCGTGACCAAATGGGGTTTATCCCAGGAATGTGAAGTTGGTTTAGCATTCAAAAATCGATTAATGTAAGAGATACTTCCAAGGAAGATCGTGGAGTAAGGAATTTCAGGACTTAGTCCTTCCCCCAAAACAACTATTAAACAGACAGGAAATATCTGAAACAACTATTTTGAAAATCCAGGGGCCAGAAGAACACTGTACAGCATCAGGGAAGAGTAGGAGGAAGAGGCTGATAAACTATGGTACAGAATTGTAAATTGCTCTCCACCTGGCAGCTTCTGGTGCTTATCTCCCACTCTCACAGCAGCGTGCTGTGGGTTCAGTCCCTGGCTAGTGGCTGGTGACAGAAAGGGTAATAAAAATCCTTTCCCCTAAGAACAGAGGTGTGCACAGCAAATTACTGAGCATGGATTTCATTAGCAAAAAATGGCTGTGTCCTGTCTCTCAGGACAACTATTGTTTCAAACCCAGATGAAGGGGATGACAGCCATTGTTTTAACCCTCCCCAGATAGGGGCAGAGGTAGTGGAGATTTAAAGATGCAGGGAATCCTCCGGGCTATGGGGGAAAGTTACCTAAAGGTCTATATTTCCTGGCAGGCCAGGAAAACTTACTTTGGGAAGTCATCGGAGAAGACTTTTGCCACCTTCCTGACCCTTTCCACAGGGCACTTTGGAGCCAGTCTGTACCCCTTCATGGGTCCCTGGCCCTTTTTGGTTGGGAAAGAATGAATTGGGAAAGTCCTCCCGAGGGTAGATACTCCTCCCAGAATTTGCCCTCTAGGCAAAAACAGCATGAGACAATGAAAGGAGTATAAAAAAACTATAGAGGGAGATGGTTCTGGAGCAAAGGCCTGTTGGCTTCAGCTATCTCGGAGTGGGAGATTTGTCCCCTGAGAAAGAGAAGGGATAACCAAATTCCTATAAACAGGGGAGCTCCAAAAAACTAAGAAGCAAAAGCCCAGGACAAGACAGAGGCCTAGTAAAACAGGAAATTCACATTGTACAGACCTTCCCGATAAGAGGGCTGAAACTCAAGAAAATCTCTGTCTTACGATCAGCTGGTTATAAAACTAGGAAACAGACATCCCAGGAAGTAAATCTCAGGGTTAACATTATAAAATATTAAAATGTATAGTATGCAACAAAAGAGTACAAGACAAAGAAACAGGAAATGATAGCCCATCCAAAGAAGAGGACAAAAATACACAAAAAACAACAAAGAAGACAAGAATGTGAACTTACCAAATAAAGCCTTTTAAAAAGGATCTTAAAAATGCTTGAGATGAAGGAAAGCATAGAGAAAGAACTACAAGATATCAGGAAAACAATGAATGAACAATATGAGAGTCTAAGTAAAGAGAAATATTAAATAGTGTGACAGTTTGAGATTATTTTATAAATTCCAAAAAGAGAACAGATTATGTTTGTAAACTAATCTATTCCTCTGGGTGTGATACCCTTTGATTATATAAATTCAGGGAGGGATCTCATTAAATTTACTTGATAAAATCAATTTAGGGCTTCTGAATGAGCTATGTCAGTAAGATGTAATTCAGGTTGAGTCTTTGCTCCCTTGGCAGGCTGATATAAATGGATATTCACTCGAGAAGACACACAGAAAGAGGAGAGACTTTGCCAGTTTTGATCCTGTCATGTGATAGAAAGGAGAAGGCTCAAATAGCTAGAGTCTTGGGAAGAGAAGGCCTATTTGCCTGAGACTAATATGGGAAGCCTTAACCTGGAGAGAGAGAGAGGACTAGAAGCCCAGAGGGAAAGCAGAGACCAGGCAGAGATCAGCGACCATCTTGCTTCAACATGTGGAAACTGACTTTGGTAAGAAAGCAACCTTGAGTTGGACTCTTCAGGACCTTGCTAATGTAAGCTTTTATCCCAAATAAATGCCCTTTATAAAAGTCAACAGATCTGTGCTACTTTACACTGGAACCCCTTTGGCAGACTAATACAAACAAGAACCAAACAGAACTACTAGAGTTGAAAACCACAATAACTGAAATGGAAAATGCTCCGGAGGGTTTCAAAAAAAGAATGGAGCTGGCAGAAGAAAGTATCAGTGAACTAGTAAAGAGGTAGAATCAGTAATCAAAAACCTTCCAACAAAGAAAAGCTCAGGACCAGATGGCTTCACAGGGAAATTCTTCCAAACATTCAAAGTAGACTTAATTTCAATTCTGCACAAACTCTTCAAAAAAAATTGAAGAGGAGGGAACACTCCCAAACTCCTTCTGAGGCCAACTTCCCACTCATGCCAAAGACAGATAAAGATATCACAAGAAAAGAAAACTATAGACCAATATCTCTTATGAATATAGATGCAAAACTCCATAACAAAATAGTAACAAACCAAGTCCAATAGCATATTAATACAATTATATATCACAATCAAGTAGGATTTATCTCTGGTATGCAAGGGTGGTTCAACTAAGAAAATCAACTAATATAATATAGTACATTAACAGAATGAAGAAAAAAACATATTACCTCAACTGATACAGAAAAGGCATTTAACAAAACACAGCACCCTTTTTTGATCAAATCACTTAGAGAATACTAGGAATGAAAGGAAACTTCCTCAACATGATAAAAGGCATGTATGAAAAGCTCACAGTTAAACTTCCAACTTAATGGTGAAACACTGAAAGCTTTTCATGTGATATTTGGAATAAGACAAAGATAACCCCTGGCACCCTGTTATTCAACATTGTACTGGAAGTTCTTGTCAGAGCAATTAGGCAAGAAAAAGAAATAAAAGCCATCCAGATTGGAAAGGAAAAAGTAAATGGAATGATCCTATATACAGAAAATCTTGAAAAATCTACAACAAAGCTCCTAGAGCTAATAAATGAATTTCAGTCAAGAGGCAGTGAAGGAGATCAACACCTCCAAACTGATGGTATTTCTACATACAAGCAATGAACCATCAGAAGAATAAGGCAAGAAAACATTTATATTCATAATAGTAACAAAAATAATCAAATATCTAGCAATAAATCTAATCAAGGATGTAAAGAACTTGTACACAGAAAACTACAAAACAGTGACAAAAGAAATTAGAGAAGAACTAAATAAACAGAAGAATATTCTGTGTTCATGGACTGGAAAAGTAAATATAATTAAGATGTCAATACTACCTAAAGCAATTTACAGATTAAATGCAATCCCAATCAAAATTCCAACAACCTTAACTGCAGAAATGGAAAATCCAATCACCAAATTTATATGGAAGGGTAAGGGGCCTTGAACAGCAAAAACTACCTTGAAAAAAATGATATTGGAAGACTCACACTTCCTGATATTAAAACCTATTTCAAAGTCACAATAATTAAACAGTATGGTACTGGCAAGGACAGATACATAGATCAATGGAATAGGATTGAGAGCTCAGAAATCAATCCTCACCTTTATGGCCAAATGATTTTTACCAAGGCAACAAAGAACACACAGTTGGGAAAGAATAGTCTCTTCAACAATAATGCTGGGAAAACTGGATCTTTATTTGCAGAAAAAAAGGAGGGCATCTACTTCATACCATATACAAATATTAACCTAAAATGGGTCAAAAACCAAAATACAAGAATTATAACTATCCAATTCCTAGAAGAACACAAAGAAGGATCTCTAGGACTTTGTGCTAGACAATGGTTTCTTAGACTTCATATCCAAAGCACAAGCAACAAAAGAAAAAATACATAAAAGGACCTCATCCAAAAACAAAAACAAAAAAAACCCCATGTTTTTAAAATAACTTTATCATTAAAGTAAAAAAAGACAACCTACACAATGAGAGACAGTATTTGGGAACCACAAATCCAATAAAGGATTAATATCCAATATATATAAAGAAATCCTTCAATTTAACAAAAAAAACCCAATTTTAAAAATGGGCAAAAAACTTGAACAGACATCTATCCAAAAAAGACATAAAATAGCAAGAAAGCACACAAAAGATGGTTAACCACATTAGACCTCAGGGAAATGCAAACGAAAACCACAGTTAGATATCATTTCATACCCATCACAATGGCTGTTACATTAAAAAAAAAAAAGGGAAAATAATAAGTATTGGAAAGGATGCAGACAAGTAGGAACACTCATTCATTGCTGGTGCCAGACGTAGCAGAATACAGTTAAGCAGTTCCTCATAAAGATAAGTATAGCACTACTTTATGAACTGGCGACCTCACTTCTAGGTATTGTCCCAAAAGAATTGAGAGCAGAGGCTTGAACAGATATTTGCACAATGATGTCCATAGTGGCATTATTCACAATTACCAAAAGACGGAAGCAAAGGAAGTGTCCATCAACCAAGAAATGGATTAATAAAATGTGGTATATATAATAGGTTGGTGCAAACGTATTTGTGGTTTTGCATTGTTGAAATTTTGCCATTTGATTTTGGCCTACATTTAAAAATAAATATGGTTATGTTACACATCATTTTAATGTGCATTTCTTGCTTTATGTTTTTTGCTAATGACTTATTACTTGCTATTTATTTTGTATTTATTTTAGACTATGGAAATTATGTTAGACAAAAAGCAAATTCGAGTGATTTTCTTACTTGAGTTCAAAATGGGTCATAAAGCATCAGAGACAGCTCACAACATCACCAACACATCTGGCCCAGGAATGGCTAACGAACATACAGTGCAGTGGTGGCTCAAGAAGTTTTACAAAGGAGATGAGTGTCTTAAAGATGAGGAGAGTAGTGGCTGGCCATCAGAAGTTGACAATGACCAATTGAGAGCAATAATCAAAGCTGATCCTCTTAAACTACATGAGAAGTTGCTGAAGAACTCAATGTCGACCATTCTATGGTCATTCAGCATTTGAAGCAAACTGGAAAGGTGAAAAAGCTCAGTAAGTGGGTGCCTCATGATCTGACTGAAAATTTTAAAAATCATCATTTTGAAACGTCGTCTTCTCTTATTCTACACAACAATGAACCATTTCTTGATTGGATTGTGACATGCAAAGAAAAGTGGATTTTATACAGTAACTGGTGACCATCTAAGTGGTTGGATTGCAAAGAAGCTCCAAAGCACTCCCAAAGCCAAACTTGCACCAAAAAAGGTCATGGTCACTGTTTGGTGGTTTGCTGCAAGTTTGATCCATTACAGCTTTCTGAATCCCAGCGAAACCATTACATCTGAGAAGTATGCTCAGCAAATCAATGAGATGCACTGAAAACTGCAATGCCTGCAGCTGACATTAGTCAACAGAAAAGGCTCAATTCTCACTACAATGCCTGACCACAAATTGCACAACCAATGCTTCAAAAATTGAACAAACTGACTATGAAGTTTTGCCTCATCCGCCAAATTTACCTGACCTCTTGCCAACTGACTACCACTTCTTTAAGCATCTTGACAACTTTTTGCAGGGAAAATGCTTCCACAAGGATGCAGCAAATACTTTCCAAGAGTTTGTTGAATTCCAAAGCACAGATTTTTACACTACAGGAATAAGCAAACTTATTTCTCATTGGCAAAAATGTGTTGATTGTAATAGTTCCTATTTTGATTAATAAAGATGTGTTTGACCCAAGTTAAATGATTTAAAATTCACAGTCCAAAACCACAATTCCTTTTGCACCAACCATTATTAAGCCAATAAAAAAAGAATGAAGTCCTGATACTTGTGACAGCATGGATGAAACTTGAATGCATCATGCTGAGTGAAATAAGCCAAAAACAAAAGAACAGCTTTTGTATGATTTCACTGATTTGAAACAATTAGAATAAGCAAACTCTTAGAGTTGTAATCTAGAATATAGGCTATCAGGGGATGAGGTAGAGATAGGGAATGGAAAATTAAGGTTTAAAATGTTCAGGGTTCCTATTTGGAATGATGGGAATGTTTTGGCGGTGGATGGTGGGGATGGTAGCACAACATTTTGAATGCAATTAATAGTACAGAAATGTGTATGTGAATATGATTAAAAGGGGAGACGTTAGGTTAATATAATTCATCACATTCCAACATAGTAAAACATAAAAGCCATGTGAGCATCTCAAGTTCTGAAAGTAGGGAATGGGGAGTTAATTCTTAGTTGGTACAGAATTTTTACATGGGGTGATGGAAAGGTTTTGGTAACTAATGATGGTGATGATGGTAGAAAAACACTGTGAATGCAACTAATAGCACTGAATTATATATTTGAATGAAGTTAAAAGGGGAAATTTTCAACAATGGCGGCGGAGGAATACTGATATGGGATGTTATTGACAGGATATATATGGTTGACAGGGAGTTATACAGGGCATATGCCCAGGGTATATGGTAATGTCTATATATACTCATAGTGGAAACAATTAAAAACAACAGCTGGGGGGTACTGGGCTCCTGGCCAGGGGGTCACTGTTGTGGGCCCTGGGAGAGCAGTGGCAATCCTCCAGGTGCAACGGCAAGAACCAGGAAGGAAGGAGGGCCCAACAGTGGGCTCTTGATACTAATGGCTACACTTTTGAGCCTATGCACCTGCAATAAGAACAAGGCCTAGAGTAGCATTGTGCCTGGGGGTTTCCTCCTGACAGCCTTCATGTTACTCAAATGTGGCCACTCTCACAGCCAAACTCAGCGTGTAGATGTGATGCATTCCCCCCAGCGTGGGACACGACACCCGGGGATGAGCCTCCCTGGCACCAAGGGATCACTACCACATACCAGCTGAAGAAGCAACTAGAAAATGACCTTGAATTAAAGATTCAATGTGGAACAGCAGAATATACCTGTCTACATATAATAACATGACTTCAGGAAGCGGTTTGACCTAATGTAAGGGGGAAATGGAAAGGAGAAATGAGATTATAAGGCTGTGAGTCTCTAAAAAAGAGTCTGGAGGTTGTCAGAAGGAATACCCCTATGTACAACTGAACAGAGTCTAAGAGACAGATAAGGTAGATACAACCCCAGGTATTGGTTCTTTTGAGGGATAAAGAGACCCACGGGTTCTATGGTCATGGCAGAAGGGGTTCACTGCCATGACAGATGGCCCTTCTTTGGAGCTGGTGTTTCTGCGTGATGGAAATGGACTCAGAGGGGATCTCTTTTCACAAGACGTGCATGCTACTTTATTGGAATTGTAGTTGGTGCTGGGTTTAAGATATATGTAGGGGATTTGAATCTCTGGACTGATAATATGACACCCAGGCCCAGAGCCTCAATAGACTTCAGCTCCTACACTTTGACTTATTGGACTTACTCCACTCAGCTAACATGGAGTTGAAGAAGGTCAACCACCACAACATGGAGCCTAGAGTGTCTACAACTAGAAGCGGGAAGAGTGCATCCAGTACCCATGTTCAATCTAAGCCCTCACTTGACATAGGTGTGCAATGGACACAACCAATCCAATGTCCACAGAGAAAATGTGGAATGGGTGTGGGAACGGTAGCCATGGGGGCTGCTGGGTGTGGGGAACGGGAGGAAGAGATGAGATGTGGAGGCGTTTTCGGGACGTGGAGTTGTCCTGGATAGTGCTTCACGGACAATTACGGGACACTGTAGATCCCCCCAGGGCCCACTGGATGGAACGTGAGAGAGTCTGGGCTATGATGTGGACCATTGACTATGGGGTGCAGTGATGCTCAGAGATGAACTTACCAGGTGCAATGGATGTATCACGATGATGGGAGAGAGTGTTGCTGTGGGGGGAGTGGGGGGCGGGGGCGGTGGGGTTGAATGGGACCTCATATATTTTTTTTAATGTAATTAAAAAAATAATAATAAATAAATATTTAAAAAAAAAAAAAAAGGAAATTTTAGGTTGCATATATAGGTTTTAGTTTACTAAGCTGCCAAGAGCATATACTATAAATTGAGTTGGCTTCTAACAATGGGAATTTATTAGCTTATAAGCTAACAGTTTGCGACCACATGAGGGAAATGTAAACTAAAACCACCATGTGACACCAGTTTGCACCCACTAGAATGATAACAATTTAAAAGTCTGATAACGCTAAATGTTGACAAGAATGTTGAGCAAGTGGAATGCTCATATATTTCTGGAATGACTATACAATGTTATAATAACTCTAGATAATTCTGTGCTAGTTTCCTAAAATATTAAACATATATTCTATGATCCAGCAATTTCGTTTCTAGATATTCACCCAAGAGAAATGAAAACAAGACCATAAAAGTAAGTACGAGAATGTTCATAGCAGCCTTATTCAAAATATCTCTAAACACAAATCTACATCAACAGGAGAATTGATAAACAAATTGTGGTCAATTAGTACAATAAAAACTATCAACAATGTGGAGGAATACTAAAATATTACATTGAGCAAATTATGCCAGATGCTACACACACACACACACACACACACACAAACACAAAGTGGAGACAGAAGAAAAAGAAAGAGAGAGAACATTATTTAAGAAAAGGGAAAAAGTATCTATGGTGAATTAAGTCTTTGCTGTGGATGGGGGAAATTGATTGCCAAGCAACACAAAGGGTCTTTCTGGTGTGCACAAGGAAACATTCTCTATCATGTTTTGAGATATAGTTACTACGGGTATATACAATTTTCAGAACTCATTTAATAGAGCACTTAAGCTCTGTGTATTATATTGTATGTTAATTGCCCTTCATTCAAAAAATTAAAATATGTAAGTTCAAAAATAATCAGTAGCAAAAAGATTTATCTCAAATGTGGGCCTCTCCCATTTGGATCCACTTCTAAGTAATCTTTTGATGGTAGGATAATTTAAAGACTTCATTTTGTGAAATAGGAGCACATGATCCCATTTTCACATTAGCAAATGAATCTTTGAACTTATATTTTAAAGGAAAATAGGATTAATGATCATAATTTACAGTAAATCATGGAAGGTAAATCTACACGAACTCATTGGCCCATCTGGAGCACTTTTTATGATGCTGTTGGCTTCTTTGTGATTTCCATGAAATTTTCTTAAACACAGTGCCTTTTAAGGAGCCGTATATTGCATACAGGTTTGTACACACACATAAATACACACAGATAACTGTCAGGGATAAATCAATGATTATTAAGAATAAAGACAAACAGTAAAAAAAATGATGCAAATATAAAGACCACTATTGTGGTTGGCTCTACTCACAAATCACACCCCTTGAATTAGTCAAGCATGCTAAACACCACTCTCTTTACCAAGGCACTGTTTACTCAACCCAGAAAGGCAGTTTGCCTTTGTTGACTGTTGTACTAAGTAAAGCCCTAGAGCCAAATTACCGAAATGTCATCAACTGATCAAGAATATTGTGAACATATAATGGGAGTTTCAATTTCTGTACTTTAGGCCTAAATTGGTAATTGAGTATATCTTTACCTCTCCAAAACAAGAGAGTAAGCACTCAAGGGTGTTATTCCTATTAAAACCCTGTACTCATAACTGTATCTTCCCAGCTGAATGTTTAAAGATTTGGCTTGTAGCTGTCAGGGTTATGATGGGTTTGTAATGAAATATCCTTTCTCCATTTGCTCCTTTTCCAATCTTTGTTTTCTGATGAAATTTCAGGCTTTTGTCAAATTGAGGTCGTTACTTTGTCTATTGGCACAGAGTTTTAGGCTGAATTGGCAAGCGAGCAAGCCCAATGACTCAACACATTGCCAAATGGCATTTAGCTAACTTCTGCATGCATGGAAAGGGGACAGAACATTACCAGGACAAACGTGGAGGGAAAAAGATATGTAGTCACTATCTAATGCACACATATAAGCAGAAATGTGAGGCATATGTTTTTCCTCATTCATAGATGCTCATTCGATTTATATTGTTGCCGTGTTTCATGATCCAAATGCATAAATTGTGCATGATTCCAAATAGCGTCAGACCATTCAGACTTGGGCATTGGGCATCACAGATGTGCTGAGTGGCATGGCTAGACACGGTTTCCATGCCTCACGGGGGGAGACTTTTTTATTAACTTTGCCAAAACCGTTATATATTGTTTTCTCGTCAGAGCCCAGAGACCCTTTGTAATTATGTAGAAGCTGATAGAAATCACATTATACTATATAGCCTTTCAAATGTTTTCAAGTGTATCTGCAACCCAGTGTAAATAGGGCCAGTGGTTGCAATTTATATCTTTTTTGGAACACTAATATTTGTTCAACCCCAGGCAATTAGAATGAAGGTGTGAGAAATGGCATGCTCATAGGCAGTAACTTGCATGAAAGAGTTCTCTTGTTTGCATTCTGGAAGATCATTTATTTATAAACTCCAGAATACAAATCACAATACTGCCAGAAATCTTATTTACTAAATGCTAGAATGTTACAGGGTCAGCCCTTGAAATTTGCAATTTAAAGGTGGGAAATTTTTTAAATTTCAAGGGAAAATGATAGATATATCATATCTGGCAAAAAATGAACTAGAGAAATATATCTGTGATTGCCAAAAGAGGGCTAGCACTCTAAAGACTGTAGGCAAACAAAATGCTAACAAGTTTAATTATTCACAATGGCACATTTATGGAGAGTATAATGTCACAATCAATGATTACAAGCCCCCTCAAACTGCATTGTAATAATTCTACGAGGCATGTTCAGAAGTGAAGTAATTCAGAATTTGAAATCAATAGCATTTATAGACATTAGAAAATGTCAGATGGAAAACGAATATCAGTATTTGTATACTTTCTTGAGCTTTCTTCTCATATTTTAATTATTCCTTAAAAGATTTCCACATACCTGAATGCAAAAGCAAACAACTGTCCCTTCTGTCTCAATTAACTCTTTCGACCGATTTAGATTTGTCAGAAAACTGTTTAATATATATAGGAAAATGACAAACCTTCATGAGAACCATGGTTTATCCAAGTTTTGCCCCTTCATCAATGTCCCTTCTCTTGCTTCTCTCCTTTATGTCTTTCTCACTTTTCCTATCTCACGATATTTTTGTTCCACTCATTTTTCACCACCGTTTGTCAGCTTTTCAAAGAAAGGTGTTGCCACAAATAGATACGATTTGGTAAACACCTAAAGATATTACTTTGATAAATTCTTTAGTGAAAATATCCCCTTATAGTTAAAACTAGGGAAAATGGGACAAGCAGTATATGGGGACACTCTGTACTATCTTTATAAATTTCTGTAATTCTAAAATTATTCCAAAATAAAAATTTTATTTTAAAAATCCCCTTATACAATATTTGGATTCTTCCCACTACAGTTTATTTACATTATTTGGTGAGAACAAACATACACAGACATACTCACCTTGAATATTGGAAGTATTTTAAAAAATATATAGCATTTATAGCCGTTTCCTTTATTTATTTCCTTTTTCCAGTATCGATAGCAAGAGCAATAGTTACCTTTTACTGAATGCCTAATATGTACAAAGCACTCTATTAATGCTTTTACGTACATTATTTCACAAAAATTCTTAAATGCTATTATCTTTAATGCCAAAAATGGTAAAATGGTTAACTATCTTGTCTTTGTAACAGGAACTGAAAAATCTCAACCCAACTCTGTTGCTCTGATGCCTCCTAACAATGCTGTTTTCTACATTGCCTCCTTTTGCAAAGTTAGTATTTGCATGTACTGGGTTCAAGGGACTATACTATGGCATCACTTTCTCTCTCCCCCTCCGTGTGTGTGTGTGTGTGTGTGTATTTGGATGAATGCTCAGAAATAACCCTGCCAACAAGTTGCTTTTAATCTTACAAACAAAAGGAAAACCTCCAGCATTTTCAAGTAAAACTGTTCTATTTATGAAAACATTTCACTGCTCTAGTTTTCGCTGACATTTTTTCAAGTTTTCTGAAAAAGGATGTCTTTAACCATTTCTTTATTAATGGTGTAATGTCCAGTAACCTCACATACCACCAAATTATCTATCAATTGAGAAAGAGAAGAAAATTTAATTTCAGGTTACTCCGGAAACTATGGCAACAGGGCTGTTTGGCAGCCAAAGGGTGTAAAATCCAGATTAGATAGATGGATATATTTACATATTCATTTTTACATTAAACAGAGTGGATGACACATCCCTGTATAAAGCCTATTATTTAAACACTTCAAGTGAAAAGTGTTAAAATAAATGGCTCATGACTTATGAAGTGTTAAAATAAACGTTTATTTCAACACTATACATGTCATAAGCCATTTATTTCAACACTTTCTACTTCAGGAGACTCATGCAGACAAGAGGAAGAGATCTCATTCGCTAAGAGTAGGTCAAGGGACCAAGATAGAGAGGATACAAATGAAGTTTTGATCCTTGATAGCTTGGTTTGGGAGGCTGGAAACAGAAGGTATGATGGGAGGTTTCATTCATAACACCTTGGTAAATGCTCAGTGGATGTGGTAAACAGTTCCTCAATACCATCTTCATTGGCTTAATTTATTCATCACCTTTTTTTTTTAAAGATTTATTTTTTATTTATTTCGCTCCCCTTCCCTCCCCCAGTTGTTTGTTCTCTGTGTCCATTGCCTGTGTGTTCTTCTGTGTCTGCTTCTATTCTTGTCAGCGGCACCCGGAATCTGTGTCTCCTTTTTTGTTGCGTAAGCTCTCCATGTGTGCAGCACCACTCCTGGGCAGACTGTACCTTTTTTGTGTTGGGTGGCTCTCCTTAGGGGGCACACTCCTTGGGCATGGGGCTCCCCTACACGGGGGACACCTCTGTGTGGCATGACACTCCTTGTGCACATCAGCATTGTGTATGAGTCAGCTCACCACATGGGTCAAGGAGGCTCTGTTTTTTTTTGAGGCCCTGGGTTTGAACCCTGGACCTCCCATGTGGTAGGCGGATGCTCTCTCCATTGAGCCAAACCTACTTCCCCATCACCTTATTTGTAACTGATTCTGAGACTTTAGGGCTGCTTGGATTTCAAATTATCAAAGAAATACACTATTTTCTGCATAGAAAACATGTCTTATTTCATGTCTCCACTTACTAGAAGAGCCTGAGGTAATCCAATATCTTCAGAGAACAAAGGTTTCTAGAATTAAGTCAGAATTTTGTGAGCACAGTTAAGTGTATATGTTTATACAGCACTTACTATATGCCAAACTCTGTTCAAGGTGCTGTACAAATAGGAAATAATTTAATATTCACAACAATCTGGAAAAGTAGGCTATTATGTCTACCATTGTCCAGATGGGAAAACCGAAGCATAGAATGGCTGTGTATCCTATCTTAGGTAAACTCGGTAGGTGGTGGAGCCAGGAATTTACCCCAAACAGTCAGGCTCCTAAATCCACCCCTCTAATCCCTGCACTAAACTGCTGCCATTCAGAAATAGAAGGACAGATTTATTCTGTGTCATGGTCTACAAGTTATGTGGGCTTGACAAGTAGGTAAGTTCACCATCTCAGTATCAGGCAGGACAACCCCAACTGGGTGAAACTTTCTTTTCTTTTTAAATAAGATCTCCAGATAAAAAGAATTAATAACTTTTCTACATGAAATTAGTATTGACTCATTAAATTGTTAGGGATAGTTGATTAAGAGTTCTTTCAGTTTTACCTATTTTAAGACTTTCTATGCTCCTACAAATGGTTGAACTTCTGTGTTGGAAATGAGAATGTCTAATAGTGACTGAATTATTTCTTTCCAGGATATCTCTCATGGCTCCTCTGATAAAAATGCTGGTAATTTATTTCCAATTTCAAGTGAATCCAGTAAGAGTAGACTTCACGTGATGAAGTAATTTTTTTTCTTGCTACCAACAGTAAGTTTCTCTCTTTCTCTCTAACTCTTCATCCCCCACCCTCCCTCCCTTTCATTATAATCTTCTTTCCTCTTATTTATCTAACATCTTTTCTTCTTATCTTCGCCTTTATATAACCTCTCTCCTCTCCCTAGATACCTATTCTTTAGCACTAAAAACCAAATAACTGCAGTTTAATTATTTTATATTCTCCATTCTTAATAATTTTAGAAACCTGCAAACAGTTGAAACATATGATGTACAATCATTTACTTTTTACCTGTAGATATATGTTCCTGCTACAAGTCAGACTTTAAAATATATACACCTTTTCTCTGCTCATCCTACCTCCTACTTCCTACCACCATGATGATCACTAACCAGCCTTTTGAAAATGGGTGAAAGGATGTCAGGAGACTGAGGCAATTGTGACACATGAAAGACATATTTTTTCTTTTTTCTTTTTTGAAAGACATATTGTAATGTATTACAATGCAAAGAAAATTGAGATAGTTCATCCTAGCAGTATTTTGCATTTCAAAAGAGAGGGCCAAAGTATAGGAAAATGATGAAATGTATTTTTTTTAAAGTTGCCTACGATGTTTTTTCAAATAATAGGTACTGCCTGGGTAATATTAAAATAAATATTATATATTCATATTTATCAAACCCCTATATTTGATATCTTAGAATAATGACTTCAAATACTATAAATTTGATATTTACTTATTTAGTTATACTTCATAAATTATATTAATGACATCTATTTTTTCATACATGAGACTTAAAGATTTTTATTCAGAGCACATTTGGATATTTACTATTGGAACTAAAATAAAATGTACAGCCTCTATATTCAGATATATAGTCAGAGTATGAATATTTTCCCTTTATTTTTAACTTAAGAAAAGTCCATACCATGAATTAAAAAAAAACCTGAATTTAAAGTGAATTTTTATAGAAATTTAATCATTTAAAGTATTCAAATATTTTCATCCATTAAATCAATGTATTTATTGAATGCTAACTATGAAGCAACTATTAAGTTTAAAATTGGTGTTTGAGAAATGAGATTGATATCATCCCTGTTTTTATGAAATTTACAATCTGGCTGAAGAGGTAAATGAATTATTATAATATATGCTACTGGTTCCACCAAAAATCTGAAGACATGATAACAGACATTTCAGAAGGCAGAGAATGGAGGGATTGACATTACAGATAGAACTGCATGTACAAAGGGATAAAGGTCTAGAACAACAGATGTGTAACAGGACCTAGACTAACATATAGATAAAAAAGGAAAGGAAGAAGAAAAGGGTAGCTATAACCAATGGCTCTGGTGATTCCCCATCACATCCCTCAACCACCTCTGATTTCTACTGCAGCTGCTGTGGACCGTTCCACATCAGCTTTTACCAACCCCAGGATGACAGAGTCCCACCTCATGCTACTGCCAGTCTTCTTTTTGCTTTCTTCTCTCCCAAACAGTAAGCATCTACTAGGCCTTAAATCATGCCCAGGGAATACAAGGAGTTACTGTTTCAAGGAACAAACCTCCAGCTTGTTGTTTGATGAGAGTCAGGGGATAAGTGCCCTAGTGTTTCATCTTTCAGGCGGACAATTTGGCAAGGTTGTCTGTACATCTCTCAGGAGTTATCACCAAAAAAAAAAAAAAAAGAAAACACTCTTAACTTGACTTTTTCTCTTTCTTTGTCCTATGACTTATCCTTCATGCCTACTTTCTAAGATCAATTCCCAAAGAACTGCATCTGAGTCCTTGATTCAGGATTGGAATTCATGAGAACTCAAAAGGCAGTGAATGACACAACAGGGCCAGGTGGTCAAGGATCCTTCATTCCACACTAAGGCCGATGAACTTTTCTTACAGGAGTGTGGAGAAGAAGGGCTCTGAAAATTTTGCATTGAGTGGTCAAAAGATGAGATGGCATTTTAGACTTTATAAATGGTGGTGGTGTGATATAAGGATCTAAGGGGATGAAAGTAAAGTGGAGTAATTATTAGAAGGTCTTTTAAGAGAACAACCTCTCCTTGAAAGGGTTTAGACTAAGAATGTAGGGATAGAGGATAAAGGAAAAGATTTCAGTCTCATTCATTGATGGACTATATAGGATCAGTGATTGATTATCTGTGCAGGCTAAGAGGATGGGGATGACTCATAATTTTATTAGCTATGATAAATTTTAAGATTTTGAAGATAATAAATTTGGATTTGGACAAATACCTGAGGGCCTCTAGGTGAAAAACATCTGAACTACTCAAGAACACGGAATATAGCCTATTATTTATTTATTTTTTGGTTTGCCATACATAGTATTTCAAATATTGTGAAATTGGGAGTCTGTAAATGTTTTGTTTTAATTGGTGATCTAGAGCTGAAAAAGGTTGTGACAGTATCAACCAAAGAAAAACATTTACTAAAATGCTGTTCAAATGAAAAACCATGTATGGACTTTAGGGTCACAAAATACTGGTATAAATTCTGCTTCCTCTCATAACTGTGAGCTTGATTTTAATCACTTTAAAAATAAAGCTAACAGAACCACTTATCTCAAAATTTGCAAGTATTAAAGGACATTCTGAAAATAATTTGAAACAGTAAATGTGTTACACAAATCTTAGTTTTTAAATAAATAGCTTTGGAAATTGATGAAAATACAGACATATGGAATCTGAAGTTTCTGATGAGGATAATAATGATGATAATGATGAGAGCTAAAATTTATTACCCTTCCTATATGCTGTCTGGATCTTTAAATAAGTACTTTTATACTTATTATCCTTTAATGATCATGGAAGATTGGAGTGATAGAAACTAAGGGCTAAATTATTCAATCCAAGTGAGGTAGTGACCTTAAAGTCAGTGGATGAGATTACGGTGGCATAATTGGAGGCCAGGTCAGTGCATGAATTCAAAGGGGTATATCGAAGGCAGGAACTTCAAAGACTGGTGGTTGGAGAATGTATTATCTCATTAATTTCTGCTCATATTAAAACCCAATAAGAGTTTTAATTCTTGTTTTATATTCCCCTCTATTAGTCAGGGTTTTTTTGGGAAACAGAATCAACATGAAATACTTGTAAATAGTATGAGATTTATAAGATTTCTCATGTGATTATGGGAATGCCCAAGTCCAGGTTCAGGAGGGAGGCTATAAACCGGGGGCTCCAATGAAAGTCCAATGAAGGTCATTGATGAGTTTCTGGGAGATGTTGGCTGTCCAAAGATGAGCTAGGAAATTCTCTTTTAATGCTGAAACCACTTCCCCTTTTAAGGCATTCAACTGATTGGATAAAGCATCATTCATTGCTGATGGCAATCTCTCTGGTTGATGTAGATATAGGTGTAATCAGCCATCTATGCAGTAAACTCACTGATGACTAAAGCCCATTATTGTCTTTGTATTACAATTAACCTGTCCGAGTTGACACATTAACTTAACCATCAAACACTCTTTCCTCAATATCTGTGCAGGTTAGGCTAACCACACTAAAATTGGGACATCATATGGACCATGGCATATATTGCTAGGTGTGTACACATTTCTCTACTTACACAGAAAGTTAAATTTTACTGCTGTCATTCTTGGCAGATCAAACATTATAATCACTTTATAGTTGAATGGCATGTAATGCAATGAAAGGTCTTCACAGGAAAAAATATGTTTTCACCCTTTTACTTTCTTCAGCAGTGATTAGTTCCAGAAATATAAGGTATCATCACTTCTCAAAAAGCACTGTAGGTTATAAGATTGCTTCTCTGAGGTTGGCAACATATAATAAATGTGCTTTATTCCTAAATATCAATCAGTTTCAAGAATGGCAGTTGCTTGTAGAATGGTAATAATAGAAATAGTTGGCTAATAAGTACTATAGACATAAAACATTGGGTGACAGATGTGAAGACTTCCTGTTACACAAAATACTTTCTTATAATTATGGTTTTATAACTAGCTACATCAGTTTCTAAATATTTAATTTTAAAATTTCTGTATTTTTAGTAATGAAACTTATATGCCAGTATTCTGTACTGGCATAAGAAATAAGATATAGAAATGAGAATAAAACTTAGAAATATTTCCAATATCTGCAATAAAAGTATCAGTATCTGGATAAGTATGGTATATTAGGTCATTAAACATAGGATACTCTGTTTACATAATTACTAAAAAGTAAAGTTTGAGGGCATTTTAATTTATTGCAAAAGCATGGACTTGAAGTAAAAATGTTTGTGATAGCTCACAATCAACTTGCTTTAAAATCCTTAAGTAGGACAACCAGCAAGATGGCGGCAGAGTAAGGAGCTCCTAGGGTCAAGGCAGTTAGTAATCATCCAGAGATATCTAAAGCACCTGTCTGGGGGCTCCAGGAGACCAAAAGAGCATCCTGAAACATCCCTGAAATTATGGAAGGAGGAGACTGCCTTCTGAAGAGAAGATTCATAAGTAGAGCACTTCATGCCCTCGAGGCTGGTGCCCATCCTCCACTGATGACACAGGCCACCTTGGGAGCTTTTCTTCGGCTGGAATTGGAAGCTTCACTTCCCAAAAATGGGGGAGGAAGAGACAGTTGGGCACCAACTTCAGCTATTCATTAGTAAATTCAGCAGACTAAAGTATAATCATAAGAACAGCTAAAAGTATGAACTTGTCCAATTCAAAAAGAGGCCAGTACCTGCGATTTTAAGGGGGAAGAGGGGTGGACTGAAAATCACAGCACTGGTAGGAACCAGCCACTTTCCATCCAGATCAGATTTCAGCTCTAGCATAAGCTCCAGACCCACCTCCAACAGGGAGGAAGCTGGGGGCACTTGCGCTAGCTGCCCCAGGAAAATACCATGCCATGCCATGGAGGCCAGTGATCATCCTACTCTGGTGGTACAAGGTGTCCAAGGAGCTATTTTGTGGCAGGAATTGAAGCTTCATTTCCCAAAAATAGGGGAGGAAGAACAGTTGGCCACTGATTTCAGCTACTGATTCATATATTCAGCTGGCTAAAGTAAAATCCTAAGAACAGCTAAAGTTTGAACCTGTTCAAGTCTGAAAGAGGCCAGTAGCTGCCATTTTGACTCTACCCTCAGCATGAGGGAAGCCTGGTTGACTGAAAATTAGTGACAGTAAAGACTGGTTTCTTTCACCTACATGGGCCTGCAGCCATTGCCTAGGTTTCAGCCCCACCTCTCGCAAAGAAGAAGCTTGCGGGCCCTGCACCAGTTTCTGTAACTGCAGGTACTTCCAGCTGGCACAGACTGAATAGCTGGAAGTTTACCGGGGCAACTGTGGTTATTTTAGACCTGCATGGCAAAGATTGTTTCTGATACCTACAGCTCCATCCCTAGCCCAGGCATGAAGCTTCATCAGTCGTGCTGGTTTACTACAGTCTTGGCTTGCACGACTTGGATTATGACACACAGCTGTGGCCCTGTTGCAACCCCTGAAAAAGGGGAAAGTTGGGGGAAGCTTCTTTAGTCCCTGGGGCAATGAGGGCAGCTTGAGCCTCCACAGCTTATAGCACCAACTACATCCTTGGCTCCTACTGCACAAACAGCAAGGGAGAAAGGACAAGAAAGCCCTGAACTAAAGAAAGAAAGTGTACCCAGAACAAATACTCTAGTAAGGCAGATGCCAGACATCAACAAAATGTTACAATCCACACCAAGGAACAGGAGATATGGCCCAGTTAAAAGAACAAGATAAGCCTCCAGATGACATAAAGGAATTGAGACAACTAATCATAGATGTCCAAACAAATATCTTTAATAAATTCAAGGAGATAGCTAAAGAGATTAAGGATATTAAGAAGACTTTGGATGAGCACAAAGAAGAATTTGAAAGCGTACATAGAAAAATAGCAGATATTATGGGAATGAAAGGTACAATAAATGAAATTAAAAATATGCGGCATCATAATAGCAGAATTGAGGATGCAGAAGAAAGGATTGGTGAACTTGAAGAAATGACCTCTGAAAGCAAACAAACAAAAGAACAGATGAAGAAAAGAATGGAAAACAGGGTCTCAGGGAACTAAGTGACAGCAAGAGACATGCAAACATATGTGTCATGGGTGTCCCAGAAGGAGATAAGGGGAAAAGGAGCAGAAGGAATATTTGAGGAAATAATGATAGAAAATTTCCCTAACCAAGAAACTTATATCCAAAAAGACTGTCTTTCAAATACGCAGGCGAGTTTAGAATATTCACAGATAAACAGAAACTGAGAGAGTTTGTAACCTACAGACTGCCTTGTAGGAAATACTAAAGGTTGTGCTACAGCCTGAAAAGAAAAGACAGGAGACAGAGGTCTGGAAGAGAGCCTAGAAATGAAGATTATATCAATAAAAGTAACTAAAAGTCTCAAAATATTGGTGAAAATAAAGTATGACAGATAAAACCCCAATATTCAGGAATAAACTTAATGAATGAGATAAAGCACTTGTATTCAAAAAACTTCAACTCATTGTTAAAAGATATTAAAAAATAGCTAAATAATTGGAAGAACATTTCATACTCACAGATTGGAAGACTAAATATCTTTAAGATGTCAATTCCACTCATATTGATATATATATTCAATGCAATCCTGAGAAAAATTTCATCAATATTTTTAAAATAAATGGAAAACATGATTATCAAAATTATTTGGTAGGATAAGGGGTCCTGAATAGCCAGAAACATCTTAAAAAGGAAAAGTAAAGTTTGAGGACTGTCATTTCCAGACTAAATCTTATTACCTAGGTACAGTGGTAAAAACAGCATGGTACTGGTATATAAACAGATATATAGACCAATGGAACTGAACTGATGCTTCAGAAATAGACCCTCACATGTATGGTCAAGTGATTTTTGACTAGCCTGTCAAACCCACCCACCTTGGGCAGAACAGTCCATTTAACAAATGGTGCTGGAT
This sequence comes from Dasypus novemcinctus, assembly GCF_030445035.2. NCBI lineage: Eukaryota > Metazoa > Chordata > Mammalia > Cingulata > Dasypodidae > Dasypus > Dasypus novemcinctus. The sequence continues at coordinate 28,238,633 of NC_080681.1, read as the reverse complement.
ATCCACAGCCAAAAGAGGGAAAGAGGATCCCTATCTCACACCTTATACAAAAGTTAACTCAAAATGAATAAAAAACCTAAATATAAAAGTAAGAACCATAAAACATCTAGAAGAAAATGTAGAAAAAATTCTTCAAGCCCTGGTGGTAGGTGGTGAATTCTTAAAGTAGATAAGAGGAGGACTGAGATGGACTATTGATGTTTAATGTATGTAGGTTTTAATTAGCCTTACTGTAAAAGTGTGGGAATGTACACAGTTGATGGTAACACATTATAGTGGGTAACAGCTGGTTTATAAATGGGGATGTGGCTGAAAATGGTAGTCTAGGGATATAAATACTAATTGGCAAATGCTGAAGAATATTCTAGGGACTGAATAGTACTATTTCTTCTTAAACCCAGAGGTCGATGAGAATTGTGGTTAATGGTACAGATGCAAGAGAGTGCTTTGTGAGCTAGAGCAGATGTACGTCACTATTGCAGACTGGTGGGAATGTGGAGAAACATGGGAGAAATATAACTGGAGGGACCCATGGACTGTGGTTAGCAGTAATAATGTAATATTCATGCATCTATGTCAAAGATGTACCGTGTTGATAATGATGGAGTATGGAAAAAGTATGCCAAATGTATGCTGTGGATCTGTAATAATCTGAGGATATTATGTCATAATCTGTAACAAATGTTCCACCACAGTGTGTGTGTTGATAGAGGGGTGTTGCTTGGGAATTCTGCACATGTACATGATTGTTTGTAAGTTTATAACTTCTGTCATAAAAATACATTTAAAAAACAATAGCGTGGTTTGGGGGGAAATACACCAAATGTAAGGTAAGGACTATAGTTAGTAGTATGATTTTGATAATTTTCTCTCATAATTTGTAACAAATATCTCACGACAATGCAAGGTGTTGGTGGTGGGTTGACATATGGAACCACTGTATAATGCTATGCATGTTTGCTCTGTAAGTTCACAGCATTTGCTATATACTTACTTTTTAATGTATATTCATGCATAAATGATATAAAAATAATAATATTAATAAAAGGGTGGGTTGGGGGAAAATACTTTGGTTATTAGTAATATTAACTACTAATCAAAAAGGATGCTCTTTAATCATTAGTTAAAATGTTTAAAAACAATACAAGGTATTTGTGGTAGGGTAGGGTATGAGAGCTCTGTATGATGTTATATATGTTTCTGTTGTAAGTTCACAATTATTACCGTACACTTATTGTTTATGCATGTTCATGTATGAGTGATAGACTTCAATAAATCTTTTTAAAAAGTGAAACTTCTGAATTTAATATAATCTAATATGCCCAGAGGAACAACCAGTCCACAAACACAATCCATCATCTATTTTTGGAATTCATAAATAATATCAAACTGCTACACCTGGATTTCTGCAAAGTCCTTCTAAAATATTTCCCTGCCTTTACTCTTGTCCCCCAAGTCAATTACCAGAGTAAACCTGTGAAAAATAATTCATATTATATACTCTTTTCTGCTCAATACCATCAGATTATTGTACTCAGACAAAAATCCAAAATGCTTATGACAAGGCTCCTCTTGAGCTGTATCACATCCCTTATCACTCTGACATCATCTCTTAGCACTTTCCTTTTGTCAGTCTGCTCCACACTCTCTGTGCCTGCTGTGAACAGGTGTAAGGCCTCAAGGCCTTTGTGTCTGCTCTTTCCCCCACCTGGAATATTTTCATGCCTTAGGCCCTCATCTCCTTTAACCTTTCTCAAATTTCACTTTCTCAGTGAGGTCTTATTTGAATATCTTTTAATATTGCAACTGTTCCCACATTGGCACTCTCTATCAGCCTTCCTAGCTTTATTTTTTTCATAATGTTTACCATTATATAACATTACAGATTTATCTATGTATTTCTCTTCTTCCTTCATTACAACTTAAGCTGCATGAGGACAGGGACTGACGGCGGGGACTAGTAGCCAGATGCCTGAGGGTTAAGAGGCAGATGAGATACTGAATTTCCCTTTTTAGTACTGCTTTTTTCACTTGGAATGTTCTAGGAGCTTGTATCTTCCAAAAGACCTTGTGTTTTAATTCTCAGATAAAGGGTACATCTTTTGGAAAGTTTTTCCTAAGCATAGAGCTGAGCTCTTCATGCTTTCTCTGTGCCATTCCTGTAAAGAACCCATCAAAGTTCCTATATAACTTTATTGCTTCTAGTTGTTTCTTTGCTTCTATTTGTTTATCAGATGGTGACTTCAGAGAGAGCAAGATGCCAGATCAGTTTTGGAAGCAGTTGCCTGCTTTTGGATTCTGGCTCCACCACACAATAGCTATCTGACTTTGGGGAGCTGGGTAAGTTTTCTGTATCATCTATCAGTGGAGATAACAGTAACAACACAAATCTGATTAAAGGTAAAATGTGATGTTACACAATTAGTACTGTGCCTGTCATTTAACTGATGCTTAACAAATGTTAACAATGATTATGTGCCTTTGCGTCCCTTGTCCCTGAAATTTGGTATTGTAGAATGGAGACAGAATTGGTCAAATGAATAAGAAGATAAGTAAGGAGCCTCCGCTGAGATGGAAAATAGAAATAAGGATGAAGATGGTGATGTAATTCAAGGCAGAATCCTAAAATAAGTTTAAAAAGCCTGAGGGGGAGCAGATGTAGCTCAGTGGTTGAGTGTCTGATTTCTATGTATGAGGTTCTGAGTTCAATCCCTGGTTTAAAAAAAAAAAAAAGCTTGAAAAATTTAAAAGTGAGGGTAAGAGAAAAGACAAATTGAAGATATAGGAGAAAGTGTGGCACCAAACTCCTCATTACAGAGGAGAGGTGTCCGAAACCGGCAGGGGCGAGTCCAGGAACCTGTGGGAAGAAGCCGGGGTAGGGGCAGGGGACGAGAAAGAATGGAGACAAGACAGGATTCTGATCAAGTCTCATTTATTAGGGGTAGGGTAGGGGTATTTATAACTAGGAAGGAAGAAGGTAGTACATACTGACGACAGCGCATGTGTTGGTAAATGATTAAGTAACTAGATTTTCGGTTTTCGCGCCACACGCATGCGCAGATGGTTGTTTGGCAACGTCCGCGAAAAAACCTTCGCGTGCTTTAGGGAGTGCCCAATCGGAGCCCGGGAAGTGGCGTAAAGAGAAATAGAAACTTAACTTACTTCAGATGAGGATGGGGGAATAGAAACCTAACTGGGTTGGGGGAAAAGAAACCTAACTGGGTTGGGGGAATAGAAACCTAACTGGGTTAGTATCTAAGATGGCGTTTGGTAACAAGATGGTCGATACAATACTAGTGCCAGAGGCAGCTTCCCACAGAGAGGAAAGTATATATTAGTTTTTGCCTGATGGATTTGTTTTTTAGGGTGAAAAGATCGGTCCAGATGGATGATCCTAAAATTGGTCACAATAAAAACAAAAATACAACTTAGAGGATCAGTCCACAGAGTTACAACCTTTACTGTAGGTATATCTATTGGAAAGAAAATAAGAGTAAGCTTTAGAAACATTGGGCATGGCCAGACAAGTTCCTTAAGCTCTTTTAAGTCTCAGTTTTCTCACATGTGAAACAAGACCCAAGAAAGAACCTATCTCAAAGAATTAAAAAAACTGAATGTAAAATGCACAAAACAGAACTCGACGTACTGTAAGCCTTCAAAGGACACTAGTTCTTCGCATCACTGTCACCACCATCACTGCTACTATCATGATCATCACTTTTATTATCAGCATATCCTACTAATTAAGTTCATTGCTTAACTTCCTGGAAGATAAAAAGGGTAACATTTTCCTTTAAGACTTGAAGACAATTAATTTTAAGTTTTATAAATGTTATTGTCATTGGAAGATGGTCATTTGAGTTTTTAGAGGCAGAATGAAAACTAAATTAATCTTTATTTCCTTTCATGAATTTATATTTTTCCTTAAGTATTGATCACAGCCTCTAAAGAATTAGCAATTTGAGATACATTTTTACTGGATGGTATATAAACGAGAGTATGATTCTTCTTATTCCTTTTTCCCTTTTAGGAGGTGGAAATTATAAGACATTTTCTGATAAAGAAGTTAATATCAGACTTAGGTATATGGCTAATTTCATTTTGGATCCATGCTGGGAGAGAAAACAATGAATGCCACACTTCATTTATAATTTCCACTGTGAATATGATAAGGACTAGTACATTCGCAAATCAAATTAATCCACAGTTGCATCATTTAAAATACAGTGAAAATCCCTAACTCAAGTGTACAGTATCACCTATAAAGCCAAAATAAATGGGGTAAGATAAGAGTTCTCAGTTTTGGGTTATAGTGTCAGTGCAAGTCTTGAGCTGTGCTAATTCAACAAGCTTGATCTTGATTGCCAAAGCATGCTTGTCAATATTTAACTCCCAGGGGGCATGTCAGGGGCCTTTATAGAAACTAGCTTAAACACAAAATACTATAGCAGGCTTTGTGATCCTTTTCCTAACACTCAGATTAAACTGCTGATTTTTTTCTTTTAGCTTTTTAAACCAGGAACGTGTTTTCCATACTCCTACAATAACATGAAGAGGAGGAATTGCATAGAAGAATTGTAAATGTTGTTATTAAGGTTTCTTGAAACCCAGATAATATTCTGTCACATGAAATCACTGCAAGGCTTTTATCTGAGATTTGAAATACCATTTCCCCACCATGATTACGATATTGAAAACATGGAAACATTGAAGATATTGGAAAAACGTTAATCTGGTTTCAGAAAATAATGTAATACAGATGAGATAATGGGTCATGAGTTCCATAAACTTAAAAATAAATACTTTTCAGTATGAATACCTCTACATTTAGAATCTGCTACAATGAATTATGAGGTTTCCAAACTTCTGTAACCATTGCTCTTTATAGTTTAAAGAGATGAACCATTAAAGCAATTACAATTGAGAAAATATAGTGGTGATCAATTTGATGATGATGAAAACCTACACCTCTTTTGATGATTAATAATAAAACATGGTATGAGAAACAGTACATTTTCTAAATGAATACATTTTTTTCTTCCTATCTGACTTGTTTAGGCTTAATAGATATGGGTGTAGATTTCTATATTTTCCATTTTACTGAAGCTGACAAAGCATTCTACAAGGCTAAACATGAAGACTATATGAAAAAAATGTTAAACACACATCTCATATAATTAACAAATTATGCCCTTCATTTGGTGTGGTCAAAATTTTCATATACGTCAGAACCTTAGAACAGGACTGAAATGGCTTTGATATTATCTACTTTTGTTTTTTATACAAAGTAATGGCTAAGGATGAAATCAGATTGGTGCTGCAACAAAGACTCTCAAATATACAAAGGGCCGGGCTGTGATCCAGCTATTTTTGGTTATCTACAGATAGCTGTGGTTGGCTCTTCTGATTTTTAATGCTTTACTAGCAAATGCTCTCTTCTCAGTCTATAAATATCTGAATTTAGAAACTCCAGTAATTCATGGAAATAACACCAGTCTCTATTTTATCATATTCCTTAATTTCTATTTGAACTTCTAAGTAGTAATGAACTTTTATGTAATAATGGGTTTTTCATTATCATCTCTAAATTAAGCTTCATAAATGTTAGTTAACCTTCACAACATTCATCATATCAATTATCAAGTTTTTATTTTCAGAGAAATGTCACTCTGTAGTGTATGTCAAAGATTTGGGAAATCTTTCCATGGGAAAGATACACCTCTTGGTTTTCACTTATATTTTGCCTTGTCTTTGCTTTGAAAACTCCTTCGATTTCCCCCCAATAGGAAACAATGGCAAAATCAAGGACACATTCACTGTCCCTTTTATCCTTGGACATTGTCTTTACTGGATTCTGAGAATATTAATTACAAATAACATCATACCAGTCTCATGCTGTTTATCATACTCCTGTCTTACTGATATTTTCACTGTTTCTCAAATTCCTAAACTCATGGCAGGAAGTCCTTTTCCTTTTGCTTGGTGCTCTAAGTATCAATATTATTGCATGACTGGCACCATTTCATCATACAAGTCTCAGCTCAAATGCCATATCTCAGCGATACCTTCCTTGAGCACCAATCTAAAGTTCCACCCCTTTCTTTCTCTAACACAACTGTGCAACCCAGGGTAGTTACTATTACAGAAGTTAAGAGATTCTGAGCTTATTCTTATTTGTTGTCTGTAGTAACATCCCACTTCCCCTTTCTTCTGCTCATTGTTCCATGAGCAGCGTCAAGAACAGTACTTGGCATATGGCAGGCTCTGTTACAATGGGTATATAAATGAATCATGAGTTATATACTTGACCCAAATTTTGTTTTAAGTATAACATTTACCTTTATTAGTCCCTACTCTGGGCATCTGAATTGAACAATTTGTGTTATCAAGATGTATAAGCAGTCTTATCACCTTCCATAATGTAGTGTGTTGTTTTTATAAATACAGATTGTGAGATAAACCTTGTCTTTTAACCTTCTCATTAAGTTCTTAAAGACAATTTTCTTTAATCATTCCAAGTCTCCTATTGCATTGCTCAATTACACATGTAACCTATCTACTCATAGGTGAAACATTTATTATTCTCCACTTGGATGATCAATTTTCTAAGAAAACCCCATTCCTTTATTGTGGTCTAGGTTTGACTGTTTCACCAAGAATTTTATAAATTAAACATCCGATATCAGATGTATTCTATAATATTTTCATTGAAAAAGGTAATGTATTTTGCTTTGAATAAAAGTAAAACTTACTTTTAAAGTTACAAGAATTTACATAAACAGTACTATTGAACAAGGGTATATCCTAATTTCAGGTATTTTTAGATAAAAAAGACAAGAGATACCCAGAAATAAAAAATAAAAATAAACTTTCATAAGAATTAACTCATAATATTTTTAATAGAATCTGACTTTCAGAGAAATACTGTGCTAAAAAATATATGATTTGTCACTCAGAGCTTAGAATGGTGTTAATGAATGTCTCTAGGCATTAGATGTCAAGGAAGAATACTAGCAGGGTATTAAAAAACACACTTGTGCTCAGAATGCTCAGTGATTGGGAGAAGATAGCTCTATACTATGGAGAAAGTGCATTGGGAACATCAAGGCAGGATCAACAAGCACTATATAAACCAAATAAAATAACATAGTGGTGGCTCTTGGGTCTTTGGTCTTCCCATGCAATTCAGTTCAATACTCCATTACACTTTGCTAAGAAATAAAGAGAATGTAGAGTTGGGAACACAATTCTTTTCTCTCTAAGTTGAGATAGGGCGTCAAGGCAGCCAGAAATTGTAGGCCGAAAAGGATTACTCCACCAGATCATTATTCAGTTTTGATGTAGAAAAGGAGACTTAAGAAATGTTTCAGTGTTTTACAGTTTTGAGGAAGTATGGAGTTAGAATCCAACTTTACAAAAGCTCATGGCCATTCTGAAAAATCTAGTGGTATATATATATATTTTTAATTTTAGCAGTGTGCTTTCTCTTAAGTCCATGAGAAGATATTTTATTGTCAGTAAGAGAGTATCATATTTAAAAGCACATCAGAGAGAATGCAGGAGGATAGTATCAGATTAGGCAGACAAGGCTCAATTGTCTCCAAAAACAATGGAGAAAGAACCAAAAGCTATCTGAAGGACCTGCTTTGGAGGTCAGCAGATCAAGAGAGTGCTTCAGAACTTCCAGGAGGGTGAGGGACAGAGTAACAAAGAGCCCAAAACAACAAACTGAGAGTTACTAAACTTCCTAGTCACCAGGAAGGGCTTCCCTCCCCACCCCTAAGATACTATGCTGGGGTAAAACCCCTGGATCATTGCAGCTGACTGAAAGGGGAGCAGGTCTTCCACGCTGTCAGCTGCTAAAAGGAAAGAGAAAGAGGGAATTGGGGGCATTTCTTGAGTAAATTCAGCCAGTGGAACCCATTTTTAATTTCAGCTCTGGCCAGATGGAAACAAAGGAAAACCGAGAGAGATACACTTCTAAGGAAAGGTGTGTCAATGAGCACCATCTGCTGGTTGGTCTTGAAATTGCATGCACAAAAACTGCACTTCGGTGTTTCTGTTCTCTAACTTGTGGGAGAAACTCTGTGCCCAATTATTGAGTCCCTGGCATGATTTTGATAACTTAAGCAGAAATTTTAAATACTTAGATAAGTTGGACCAAATATCAAAGAAGAACTGTTGAAAAAATAACAATAGGCAAGAGAGAGAAATTGGCCATCAGAGTAAATTCACCAACAAATTCAGATGCCTAGACATCAGCAAAAAATGACAAGCCATACTAGGAAACAGTAAGAAAGTGGCCCAACCAAAGGAACAAACTAAATATCCTGAAGAGATACAGGGTTTAAGACAATTAATCAATGATAATCACACAACGCTCATAAACCATTTAAAGAGTTGAAAGAAAATATGACTAAAGAGATAAAGGATATGAAGACGACACTCAGTGAGCATAAAGAATGATTTGAAAGTCTGCAAAGAAAAGTAACAGACCTTATGGGAATGAAAGATATGATGAATGAGATTGAAACTACAGTAGAGGCACAGAGAGCAGATTTGAATTGCTCAAAGACAGAATTAGTGATTTTGAAGACAGAACATCTGAATTGGAAAAGGAGGGGACAGATGGAGAAGAAATGGAAAAAATGGAACAGGGTCTCAGGGAACTGAATGACAATGCAAAATGCAAAAATATATGCATTATTGGTGTTCCAGAAGAAGAAAATGGAAATGGAGCAGAAGGAATATTTGAGGAAATAATGACTGAAAACTTCCCTATCCTTGTGAAAGACATAGATATCAAAATCCAATAAGGACAACGCACCCAAACAGAACAAATCTGAATAGAGCTACCCCAAGACAGTTACTATTCAGAATGAAAAATATCAGAGATAAAGAAAAGATTCTGAAAACAGTAAGAGAAAAGCAAAGCATCACATACACAGGAAACTCAATAAGATTAAATACTGACCTCTCATCAGAAACCATGGAAGAGAGAAGAAAGTGGCATGATGTATTTAAGGTACTGAAAAAGAAAAACTGCCAGCCAAGAATTCTATATCCAGAAAAGATGTCCTTCAAAAATGAAGGGGAGGGTGGGGGTGGTGGGGTTGAATGGGACCTCATATATATATTTTTTTTTAATGTAATATTATTACAAAGTCAATTAAAAAAAAATGAAGGGGAGTTCAAAGTCTTCACAGACAAAGAAAAACTGATAGAATATGTTACCAAAAGACTAGAATTACAAGACATAGTAAAGAGAGTGCTGCAGCCTGAAAGGAAGAAACAAGGGTGAGAGACTTGGTAATAACATTGAATGTTTATGGGTTAATGGATTGAACTTCCCAATCAAAAGACATAGACTGATAGAATGGATGAAAAAATATGTGCTATCTGTATGCTGTCTTTAAGAGACCCCTCTCAGACATAAGAACACAACCAAGCTAAAAGTGAAAGGTTGGAAAAACATATTCCACATAAATAATAACCAAAAATGAGCTGGAGTAGCATACTAATATTGGACAAAATAGATTTTAAATGCAAAAACTGTTATAAGGGATGAAGAAGGTCATTGTATATTAATAAAAGGGGCAATTCAGCAAGAAGAAATAAGTATACAAAATATTTATGCACTTAACCTTAGTGCCCCAAGATACATGAGGCACACACTTGCAAAGCTGAAAGGAGAAATAGATGTTTCTACAATAACAGTTGGAGACTTCTATAAACCACTCACAGTATTGGACAGAACATCTGGACAGAGGATAAATAAAGAAACAGAGCTTGAATAATACGATAAATGCACTCAACCTAATAGACATCTATAGACTGTACCTCAAAACAGCAGGATTATACATTCTTTTCAAGTGTTCATAAATCCTTCTCCAAAACAGGCCATATGTTGGATCACAAGGCAAACCTCAATAAATTTAAAAGCACTGAAAGTATACAAAACACTTCTCTGATCAAAAGGGAATGAAGTTAGATATCAATAATGGATGGAAAAAGGGAAAATTCATAAATACATGGAGATTAAACAACATACTCTTAAATAATCAGCAGGTCAAAGAAGAAACTGGAAGAGAATTGAAAAATATCTTGAGATGAATGAAAATGAGAACAAAATATATCAACACCTATGGAACAACACAAAGGCAGTACCAAGAGGGAAATTTATAGCCCTTATGCTTACAATAAAAAAGAAGAAATAGCTAAAAATGAAGACTTAACTGCACACTTGGAGGAACTAGAGAAAGAACAGCAGACTAACCCCAAACCAAACCAAAGGAAAGAAATAATAAAGATCAGAGCAGAAATAAATGATATCAAGAATTAAAAGAAACAACAGAATCAACAAAATCAATACTGATTCTTAGAGAAGATCAATAAACCCTTACCTAGACTGACAAAGAAAAAAAGAGAAGACACAAAAAATAAAATCAGAAATAAGAGGGGGACATTACCACTGACCCCGCAGAAATAAGAGAGAATGTAAGAGGATACTACAAGCAACTGCATGCCAAAAAACTAGACAATATACGAGATGAACAAATCCTAGAAATGCATGAGCCACCTACACTGACCCTAAAAGAAATAGAAGACCTCAACAAACTTCAAATCACAAGTGAAGAGATTGAAACAGTCATTAAAAACCTCCAAAAGATGAAAAGCCCAGGACCAGATGGCTTCACAGGTGAATTTTACCAATCATTCAATACTAATATCAATTTTTTTCAAACTCTTCCAAAAAACTGAACAAGAAAGAACACTACCAGACTCATTCTGTGAAGCTGACCATCACTCTATTACCAAAACCAGATAAAGATACTACAAAAAAAGAAAATTGCAGGTCAATATATCTAAGGAGGGGAAGCAGATTTAGTTCAACTGATAGGGCATCTGCTTATCACATGGGAGGTCCAGGGTTCAAACCCAGAGCCTCCTAACCCATGGTGAGCTGGTCCATGCGCAGTGCTGATGGCATGCAAGGAGTGCAGTGCCACACAGGGGTGTCCCCCGCATAGGGGAGCCCCACACACAAGGAGTGAGCCCATAAGGACAGCTGCCCCGTGAAAAAAAGCACAGCCTGCCCAGGAGTGGCACCACACACACGGAAAGCTGATGCAGCAAGATGACACAACAAAAAGAGACCCAGATTCCTAGTGCTGCTGACAAGAATGCAAATGGACACAGATGAACACAGCCAATGGACACAAAGAGTGGGGGGGGGGAAGGGAGAGAAATAAATAATAAAAAATCTTAAAAAAAAAAAAATATATATATATATACACTTAAGGAATATAGACGAAAGCATCCTCAACAAAATACTTGCAAACAGAATCCATTGCAAACAGAATCCAAAAGCACTTTAACTATACATCACTATCAAGTTCAAGTGGGTTTTATCTCAGGTATGAAAGGTTGGTTCAACACAAGTAATCAATTATTGTAATAAACCACATTGATAAACTGAAGAAGAAAAATCATATGATCCTCTCTATTGAAAGGGCATTTGGGCAGAAAGGGCATTTGACAAAATACAGCACCCTTTCTTGATAAAAAAACATTCCAAAAGATATGGCTAGAAGGAAGCTTTCTCAACATGGTAAAGCACATATATAACGAAACCTACAGGTAGCATTGTACTCAATGTTGAAACACTGAAAGCTTTCCTGCTGAGATCAGGAACAAGACAAGAATGCCCACTGTAATCATTATTATTCGATATAGTACTAGAACATCCAGCTAGAGGAATGAGGCTAGACAAAGAAATAAAAGGCACCCAAAGAGTAAAGGAAGAAGTTAAACTTTCACTATTCACTGATGACATGATCCTGTATCTAGAAAATCCTGAAAAATCCACAAAAAAACTACTAGAATTAAAGATGAGTGGCGAGATACAAGATCAATCAGGAAAAATCAATAACATTTCTATATACTATTAATGTGCAATCTGAGGAGGAAATCAGAAAAAAAAATCCACTTACAATAGTGACAAAAACAATTAAATATTTAGGAATAAACTTAATTAAGGACATGATGGACCTGTATTCAGAAAAATAAAACATTGCTAAAAGAAACTGAAGACTTAAATAAATGGAAGGATATTCTGTGTTCATAGATTCGAAGACTAAATATCATTAGGATGTTAATTCTATCCAAACTGATTTACAGATTCAATGCAATCCCAACAAAAATCCCAACAGTCTTTTTTGAAGAAATTGAAAGCCAATAATCAAATTTATTTGGAAGGTGTATTAGTCACCCAAAGGGGTACAGATGCAAAGTGCCAGACATATGTTGGTTTTTATAACGCATATTTATTTGGGGTAAAAGCTTACAGTTTCAAGGCCCTAAAGAGTCCATCTCAAGGTTACTTTTCTCACCCAAAATCTGTTGCCATGTGTTGAAGCAAAGTGGTGGTCAATTTCTGTGAAAGTTCAGCCTTCCTCTCTTTCTTAAGGGTCCATGAGCACAGCTTCTTCCGATCTCAGCTGTAGGCTGGAGGGCTCATTTCTTTCACAGCCTTCTTAGCTGCTCAGGGTTCTGGTCTCTTCAACTGCAAACTATCAGGAGAATGGCTCATTTCTCTCTTGGGCACCAGGATCAAGTTCTATCCTCTGTCATGTCTATGGAGCTCTCTCTATTCCTGTGTATCTTTCTCTGTGCATCTACTTCTGTGTGTCTCCTTGATCAAGTGTCCGTTTACATAGCCCACAAAGGGGACAGGGACTTAAGAGTTGCCTTAATGATATGGTCAAATCAAAGCCCTAATCTTACCATAATTTAATAAAAGGCATCTCAGCTGAATCTAATTCAAAGGGTATCATGCTCAAAGGAACAGACTAGTTTATAAACATAATCTATATCTCTTTTTGGAATTCACAAATAATATCAAAATGTCATAGAAGGGTAGATGTCCTTGAATAGCCAAAAGTGTCTTAAAAAAGAATGAAGTTGGAAGACTCTCACTTCCTGACTTTAAGCATATTACTTAGCTACAGTGATAAAAACAGCACGTACTGGCACAAGGACATGTGAATTGGCCAACGGAACTGAATTGAGAACTCAGAAATTGATTCTCACATCTACAGTCAAGTAATTTTTGACAAGGTTGTTAAGCCCACCCAGTTGAACCAGAACAGTATATTCAAAAAATGGTGCTGAGAGAACTGGATATCCATATCTAAAGAAAGAAAGAAGAAGCCTATCTCACATCTTATACAAAAATTAACTCCAAATGGATCAAGGATGTAAATATAAAAACCACCACCATTAATCTCCTAGAAGAAAATGTAGGAAAATATCTTCAAGATCTTGTGGCGGGCAGTAGTTTCTTAAACCTTATGCTCAAAGCACAAGCAAAAAAATTAAAAAATAGAAAAATGGGATCTCCTCAAAATGAAACATTTTTGCACCTCAAAGGACTTTGTCAAAAGGGTGAAAAGGCAGGCGATTCAATGAGAGAAAATATTTGCAATCACATCTCCGATAAGGATTTAATATCCATATGTAAGAAGATCATACAACTCAACAGTAAAAAGACAAACTACCTGATTAAAAAATACACAAAAGATTTGAAAAGACACTGTCTGAAGAAGAAATACAAATGGTGAAGAAACACATGAAAAAGTGTTCAACATCACTACCGATTTGGGAAATGCAAATCAAAACTACAATGAGATATCATTTCATACCTATTACACTGGCCTCTATTAAAAAATCATAAAACTGTAAATGTTGGAGAGGATGTGGAGAGAGGAATGCTTGTTCACTGTTGGTGGGAATATAAAATGGTACAGCCACTGTGGAGGACTATTTGGCAGTTCCTAAGAGAGTTGAATATATACTTGCCATGGGACCTGGCAATACTATAGATAGGTATATATCCAAAAGAACTGAGAGCAGAGAGAGGAACAGACATCTGCACACCAATGTTCATAACAGCATTATTCACGATAGCCAAAAGTTGGAAACAACCTAGGTGCCCATCAACTGAAGAATGGATGAACAAATTGTGGAGTATACACATGATTGAATATTATGCAGCAGTAAGAAGAAATGAAATCGTGAAACATATGAAAATGTGTATGAACATGGAGGACATTAAGTTGAGTGAAGCAAGCCAGACATGAAAGAGTAAATACTATATGACTGCCCTATTATGAACTAAACATATTATGTGAAATATGAATATGAATAAAATTGCATTTATAGGACCATTTTTCTTTGAAGCTGAACATGTAGGTTAATACTACAAAATGTTAATATCAGACAAAATAAAAACAAAAACATTATACTAAGTGAAGGAGGCCAGACACAGAGGACTAAATATAGCATGATTCTATTTATATAAAATGTAAATATAAATCAATTTATAAAGGTGAAATTAGATTAGTGCTTATGTGGGGCTGGGAAAGGTATGCTAAGGGGTGTGGAGTCTTTCTTTTTTGAGTAATGACATTTTTCTAAAATTTTTGAGATGATGAATATACACATTCTGATTACACTAAAAGCCACTGTTTATACACTTTGGATAGATCATATGGTATGTAAATATATCTCAATAAAACTGCTTAATAAACAAATACATAATAGTGCAAGAATAGCCAGAAATAGCAGATATGTTTAGTATGGGAAACAGAGAGCAATTGAGAGCAGAGGAATTTTATTGTTTGTCAGTTTTTTGTTGTTTATTATTATTATTGAAATAGTGAAAATGCTCTAATAATGATTGAAGTGATGAATGGGCAACTATGTGATTACACCAAATACCACTGATTGTACATTTTAGATGAATTGTATGCTTTATTAATAAGTATCAATAAAATTGATTTGATTTTTTTAAAAGAATCACACCAGAATCCTTTTTTTCTTACCCTCATTTGATTACTATACAGGGGTAATCTTGATTAGTATACATTGGCAATCAGTGCCCCTCCCTGAATCTTGTTTATCTTATCTTGAAGTATTTACCAAGAATCTTCAGAGGATTAAATGAGAGAAGAAACAGGACCGGAAGAGTGCTCTGAGAGCCACGTGGAGACACATCATTTGGCTCTTTTGTTGTCTGAGCTCAGATTCCCAATGTCTGTCAAAGGAGCTCAACACTTATGCTTAAGGCAAAGATGGCACCAAACACAGGACCTGAATCAGCAGTGACTTTTTCTTGGGAATTACCATCCCAGACTCTCAAGAAGATGCACTTACCAGCTCGGCCTGGCCTGACCTTGCCTCCCTCAAAGGTCAAATATTTGAGTTCCTAATGAAGAGTTTTAAGTTGGTTTGCTATTTTTTCTTATATTTTCTGGGCAATAAAAGAATATAAGAATTATGTGTTTACTACAAATGATTTTTTTTTTACGTGCTGGGGGTAGGGCATTGATCCCGGGACCTCACAAGTGGGAAGCCAGCATTCAACCACTGAGTCATGTTGGCTTCCCTGAGTTGGTTTTTTTGTTCATTTTGCTTGTTTGTTTTTATTTGTTCAGGAGGCATGGAAACCGAATCCAGGATCTCCCACGTGGGAGGTGGGCGCTCAACTGCTTGAGCTACATCTGCTCCCTAATGAATTTTTTTTAAGGCGGTGCCAGTGACTGAATAATTAAATCCAGGACCTTATACAGGGGAGGCAGGTGTTCAACCACTGAGCCACATCTCCACCCTGTAAATGAAAATCTGAAGAATTTTTAATGGCATGATAAACTACTTATGATACATTATGTGAAAAAGCATGAGAACAAAATCAAATATATGGTGCTTTTTCTGTGACAAAAAAATAAATATTGCCTACATGTGTACATGTTCAAATACATATATATAGTTGTATGCATATATAGACAGCATGCACACAAATACATAGACTAGAAAGAAATATACTAAAATACTAACAGTGGTTATATCCAAATGGTAGAGTTATTGGTAATTTTTATCTTCTTTTTTATACTTTTCCATATAAAAATCATTAACAATAATTCTTTTCTTTTTTGGTAATAATTTGGATGTGTCAAACCCGATGATTGTGAAGTTTACTATAAAGCTATAATGTGGAATGATTTGGTGGGAGGGCTATATGCTATATTTCTGGTGACCTTGTCACTGCCTAAGTCTCTTACCCTTTCCCAGCATCATTTGGGATCACTGATGGTGATAATTCATGCCATCCAAGCGTACTATACCTATTCATAAAAAGTAAGTACATTTTATGTCTTTTCCCCACAAATGCTGTCCAAGTACATCTCAACGTATCATTAATGCTTGTCTGCTGTAGATGTGCACTTACTAATTATTTTTCCAAGTGAATTCTTCTATAAACACTCAAATTTAACATGAGATTTAACTTCCAAAATTATCCCTTTGAAAAGAGAATTACCTTATATTCAAGGTCTTACAAAGTCTCTCAATTTTGCAGAACTTTCTCAAGAAACTTACTTTGAAAAAGAAACTACTTAATATGATATTTTTGATATTTCAGTAGCCATCTGATAGAATAATTTTTTACAAGGAAGCAAATAAATTTAATACTGGTTTACTTAACTATTATTCTTGCTTGGTGGTATATAGCCTCACAATTGAAAAGGCTCAATAACAGAATAAAAACCCTTTTGGGGGTCAATTGAAAAGTGATCACTTTGTGACTATTATGAATGCACCCTTATGGGATAAATGAAAAAAGTCTAAAATTTAGCTACATTATTTGTACCCTGATATTAAATTTTCAACGGCAATACCACACATAATTTCAAAAAGTGTCTTTATCAAACAATTTGGAAACAATTTGGTATTTAAGCAATCATTGTCTAAGGATCTGGGAGACAATGTTTGGCTTGAGGAAAGGCAATGTGGATGATGGGAATGCACCTGCCAGAAGGGGAAGGAAAAATGAGAGGGACACAGATACTCTTAAGTTTTTCAAAGGTAGCTTTGCTTATTCTAACATTTTAAAGGAAAGTAGGTATTAAGTTCTCTCACAAAGTTTTACATATTTTGAGAAATTTTAGTTACAAAGATGTCTGCTATTTATTTAAGATCTGTCATTGTGTGATTCCCCAAATATTTATTGAGTACCTACTACATACCAGGGACTTTGATAATGGGAGATTTAAAAAAAAATGAGCAGGAGAGCATTTCTGTGCTGAAAGAACTTTCAGACTAGTAGGAGAGGAACAAAGAGAGAGATGTAAACAAATAATAACCACATAAAATAAGTCCCTTAACAGAAGCACACTGAAAGATTGTGGAAACTCATGGAGTGTCTAATTTAGATAGAATATCCACACAGGTTTGTTGGCACATTGAAGGAAAAATGTTGCTTCCCCAGAGATAAGAAAAAGCAAGAGGCAAGGCAGAGAGTATGAGAAGCATGTGTTTGAAAGGCAGAGAGTAGTTCCCAGTGATATGGGCAAAGTGGAGCATGGGGTGGGGTGCACGCTGGGGAAATTAATGCTTAAAGAGTCTTAGGGATGAACCTGAACACATCATTAACGAGGAGTTTGAAAATCAAAGAATATTGGGTACAGTATAGAAAATGGATAGAGATGGGAGAGAAATGAAGGAAGGAAAATCGGCTAAGAGTTTGTTTCTTTGTCCCAGTCAGAGATGATCTTGTTAGAAGAAAAGGAGGTTAGAAGAAAAAGACTATCTCAGAAAAACATTAAGCAATAGGCCTTGGAAACTAGCCAAAGTGCTAATACTTACCACAATCTTTCCTTGTCATCATAGGAGATGGAAATATATATTGGAGGTAAAATTATAATAAAAATCAAGGAGGTTGTCATTTTGAATTCAGTATTTTTCAAGAAATCTGTATTTTCTCTGTCCTGGGCTAAATGCCACAAAGGATGCAATATATCATTCCTCCCGTTTAAAATTATTCTGAAAGCCTTGCAAAAACATTAATTTTATTAAAGCAGATTAAAATAATGTGGGGAACTAATTACTAGGGCATAAAGTACAGATCGTTTTCAATTTATTTCCCACTTAACCACTGCTTGCCACTCTACCACAGCCCAAAACAGTTGTATTTCCCATTGTCCCACTTGGTGAACCATTGAATCACAGTATTAGCTTGAAAGGGCATCCACTCTTTGAATAATTGATCCCAAGCATGTTCCCTTATGATTTGGCATTCACTGTGTTCAACTCCCTGAAGTATATTTGTATCAATAACCTCAGCTCCACTTGCCCTTATACTACTAGGTTCTTTTAAAAGAGAAAACAGGTACGCTGAAATATATGGTGATCCTTCTTTTGCAAGATATTTTTTTTTCCTGCAATTTGCATTTATGGCTGAAGGAAACTCTGCAGGGGTACCTCTGGGTTCTTGCCTGGAGCAGATGAATGCGTGTCTACACTGGGATAGTCATGAGAGAAAGCAGGTTTTTTAACTCAGGCGTTGGAGAGGAGGGGGTGTCTCAAATCCATCTTTCCAAACCAGAGGAGCAGTAGTTTTTAAGGAATCAAACAGGGAAGGGTAGAGTGGTTACCATCACAATGGCAAGTATATACAGGGGTGAGTCTCCTTTGAAACAACCATAAACAGAGATAAGATCAGTCTAGAATTACCATCACAACAGTGTAAGCATACTCAGGATTGAGGCTAAGTCTAGAGAAACCGTAAACATGGGCAAGATGTGTTTAGAATGACCATGGAATCAGGTAAATCCAGCCAGTTTCAGCAATTTCAAGTATAACCTTTTGTTATTTTATAATATAAAGCCACCTATATAATTACTTAGTAGTAATAATTATCTGTTAATTCTTAACTCTCGGTTACAGGGTAACAGATTGTGTCAAAGGAAAGCAAACACTGTCCTTCTCTTTAAAACCTCAAGTTTTGAATACCTTTGAAAGACCTCAATTTGCTCTGCCACTGAGCCAAAGTCCTAGAGAAACCCAACTCACAGTCTTATTTTCTCTGTAAGTTCCTCCACATTTTAACATTATTTTCTGGCCAAGTTAAACAAAAAACAAATAAAACATGGCAGGGATCTTAGGCACAGGATTTTATCTTTTGAGAAGGCTTCATTTATTTAGAGGCATATTCTTCTGCCTCCAGTTTGAATCTTTATTTGCACAATAAATCAGTTATGGGTTGTCTTTTAACTGAGTAAAAAGATCAACAACCCCTCCTAAATATGTTAAGGAGTTCATTTCCATTTGAATTCTCCTGATAAATACTAAAATAGATAACCTCAATAAGACTCTAATGAGATCATTATAACTAGTTTTGTCTGTATTTAAAGTACAGATTTAAGATTTTCATTAATGATTAACTACTGGAAAACTTTGTTCAATCCCCTGAGTTATTTTTAAATCTCTGTGTACTATAATTACATATATTCAATCATAAAATGTTCCATGGTGTTGAACACAATTGAACTTTGGATAAGAACAAGTATGTTACAAATCTTGCCTATTTTAAAAGGTTACTCTTTAAGTAGATTAATGACATGTAGTGATCCTCACCTATTTCAAGTTTTATTTTTTGTGTTTTTTTGACTGAGGAAAAAATATGTCACCACAAGCCATTTCATATCTTTCTAATCAGATTTATAGGGATGATTTCTCTACAGCTATTTACCACCTTGAACTTGTTAATAATAAGGTGCCTCTGAGATCAGATAAGTAGTATTGTGGCTTATCACTTGTCTATTTGCTTTCAGTTGTACTAAATAAAGTGCACTTTCCCCCTTTCAAACATCTGTTTTAGAGGAGTGGTAGTTAATTGTAAAATTATATTTGAGCTGAAATTAACGTGCAAAAATTTCAGCCCTACAAGGTCATTTGGGAGAATAGAAAATAAGGACATTTTATACATGGTACTGCAAAAATCAAAGAGGAGGCAGAAATGCGGGGTGTCTCCTTTCATTAAACACAAAAAATGTTATTTCAAAAATAAGTTGTAGTTGACTGTATTCTAAAATTATGACATACAATTTTCAGAATTAAATTCCGATTTGAGCCAATTTTGCTAATAGTCTATCAAAGAGATGAATTTTTAAAAAGTAATTTTCTCATCTGTTCAGGGCTTTCAAAATATCATTTTCCATGAGCCCAACATGGCCCAGGGGTAAAACTCATTATTTCCTCACTCCTGAAATCTTTGCAAAAAAATAACGTAGAAAACCAATGCAGATATTTATAAACTTAACATGTTCAGGAAACTACATAGATATTCATCTATAGTCTAGCTAAATAATTCTCTTTTGCAAGATAGCACTTTTTAATATTGTACAATTACCTCCATACTAGCTGCCTAATGGCAGTTAAACCTGTAAGTGTGAATTTTTGCTTTTGTGTGTTTACCCATCAGGGTTTTAAAAAAGTGAGGGAGTAGGGAGTTAAATTTAAAATGTCCAGAGTTTCTATTTGGAAAGATGGAAATGTTTTGGTAATGGACGGTGGTGATGGTAGCTCAACACTGTGAACATAATTAATAGCACTGAATTATATTTTGAATGTTGTTAAAATGGGAAATGTTAGATATGCATATGTTATTAGAAGAAAAATTTTTTAAAAATCCTTGGAACTGCCCAACACAAACAGTGAATCCTAAGTTAAACTGTGGACTATAGTTAATAGGACTATTATAAAATGTATTTTCATCAATTGTAATAAACACATCACACAAATTTAACATGTTACTAATAAAGTGTTTAATAGGAATCTTATATTTTCTGGACAATTATTTTAGAAACCTTCAACTTCTCTAATAAAATTTTTTTTTAAATAGTGTGAGAGAGGGAAGAGGAAGTGGTAAACTATAAATTGGAAGGTCTTTTGCATATATTTAGGAATGCAGATATTGTCAACATGTGATTAAATTATAATTAAAGCTTGCAAATTGTAATTTGATGCTCACTGTGCTTTGATGAGGTTACTTTTATGAAGGTGTGGCCCAATTCAGTCAGAATGGGACTTAATCCTATTTCTGAGTCCTTTATAAGTGGAATGAAATTCTTACAGACTGAAGGCCACAGAGGCAGAAAACTGAATAGCAAAGGAACACAGAAGAGAAGGAACAGGCCAAATGATGCTGTCATATGCCTTACCAGGTCACAAGCTAAGGACCAAGGAATGCCAGCAGCTAGCCCCAGAACGCCAGTCTTTGAGAAGACAGTATGGCCTTGATGGTGCCTTGATTTGGAATTTCTTTGTTTTTTTTTCTTTTTAATTGTATTTTTTGGAAGATACATAGATCACAAAAAGTGTTTCATTAAAAAATGTAAGAGATTCCCATATACCCCGTATCCACCCCACCCCACTCCTCCCACATCAACAACCTCTTTCATCAGTGTGGCACATTCATTCCATTTGGTGAATACATTTTGGAGCACTGCTGCACTGCATGAATAATAGTGTACATTGTAATTTATACTATCCCCCAGTACATTCCATGGGTTATGGCAGGATATATAATGTCCAGAATCTGTCCCTGCAATATCATTTAGGACTACTCCAAGTCCCAAAAATGCCCCCACATCATACCTCTCCTTCCCTCTCCCTGCCCTCAGCAACTACTGTGGCCACTTTCTCCGTATCAGTGCTACAATTTCTTCCATTACTAGTCACAACAGTTCTATAGTAGAATATCAGTAAGTCCACTCTAATCCATATTTTATTCCTCCATCCTGTGGTCTTTTTACTTTCTTGACCAACTCCTTTTGAGGCGCAAAAGGATTTTAATTTGAGGAAGTACCATTTATCTATTTGTTCTTTTGCTGCTCATGCTTTGGGTGTGAAGTTCATGAAACCATTTTCTATTACAAGGTCCTGTAGATGCTTCCTACATTGTTTTCCAAGGTCTTTATGGTCTTGGCTATTATATTTAGGTCTTGATTCATCTTGAGTTGATTTTTGTACAAGGTGTGAGATGGTGTTCCTCTTTCATTCTTTTGCATATGGATATCCAGTTCTCCAAGCACCATTTGTTGAAGAGGCCATTCTCTCCCAGTTGAGTGGGCTTGTGCCTTGTCAAATATCAGATGACTGTATATGTGAGGATCTATATCAGAACTCTCAATTAGGTTCATTGGTCAGTCTGTCTATCCTTGGGCCAATACTACGCTGTTTCCACCACTGTAGCTTTGTAGTATGTTTTGAAGTCAGGTAGTGTGAATCCTCCAATTTCATTTTTCTTTTTCAATACGTCTTTGGCTATTCGGGCTTCTTTCCTTTCCAAATAAATTTCATACTTAGTTTTACTAGTTCATTAAAAAATGCTGTGTTGATTTTTATTGGGATTGCATTGAATCTGCAGATCAGTTTGGTTAGGATAGACATCTTAATGATATTTAGTCTTCCTAACCATGAACAGGGAATATTCTTCCATTTATTTAAGTTATTTTGATTTCCTTGAACAGTGTTGTGTAGTTTTCTGTGTATAAGTCTTTTACATCTTTAGTTAAATTTATTCCTAGGTATTTGATCTTTTAATTTACTGTAAATGATATGTTTCTTGATTTTTTCCCTCAGATTGCTCATTATTGGACTTTATTTTAGTCTCACAACTGTGAGCCACTAAATTCCTATGGTTTGAACCATCCCTTTGCATGGGTATTTGCTTGAGCAGTCAAGGAAACAAAAATGAAGTATTTATTGTCATCCATTTCATGACTCAACTTATTCCAGTAAATGCAAAGATGAAAAAAATTTTTTTTTCTCTTTGATTGTGGCTTAACATTTTCCTTATTCAGAGATGTTTTCTACTAAGTCTTAAACATTCATGTCAGAGAGTGTTTGCTTACTTGGGGCTTCATCTCAGTCACGAAAGTAACAGCAAAGCCAAAAGTAGTGTGTCAGTCTACGACTAGGCAGGGTTCTTTAACATTCCAATATTTAAAAGTTACTTTTACTACCTGACTGCTCCTTTATCACATTACAGTTCAGGTCAGGACAACCAGGAACTAGAGAAGGAAAATGGCTGGTAAAGAGATGCACGGTTGTTATTGGTAACATGATAGCACATGCCTAAGCTCTGCTAGTTAAATTGAGTATTCTTAACTCAATACCTAGATTTAGAAAGTCACAGACCAGTGCTCCAATTACGCTGAATTACTTGATGGTATTACTAACCCCCAGAGCAGACTTTCTGACCTTGCTACCCTTTAAAAGTTCCAAAATTGTGTAAAGGAAAACGAGGCCACCACATGAGGCAAATTTAGTGTATGTAATCAGAAAAAAGTCATCATTTAAAAAACACACCATTTTCTGTCATGTGGTATGATTCAAAAGACGAAAGGCATCTAAAAGCCTGAATCATGATAGCACAGAGAATTTTTCTTGCCTGAGGAAATTATTAGCCCATCAGTTTTAACTGTATAAACGCACACACACAAGCACACATATGAAAATATGTTCCATATATTTTGTACTCTTTCTAAGAAAATGGTGTTACATAAAAAAAATTCTTTTCCACTGCCCTTGGTAGTCACTGAGCTTGAACTTATAAAGGACAGTGTTCGTTTGCTTTAAAAATATATATGTTGAATCTTTAAGATATTGAGGTTCTTATATTTAAGGTTTTCTAAGGATTGTCTTTAAATTATTATAACCATAACACAGATTTTTGGTTAAGCATGGTAGATTCACCCACATATTGATTCCTTGATACCCTACCTTAATATCAGCAAATAAATACTAAAAGAAAATATGCATGAATTAATGAAGACAAAGAGAATGAGGGAGCCAACATCTGCACGTGGGAAATTTTGCAAGAGAGAAAGTAGATAGAGAGGTGGTAATTGATTTAGAAGAAACCTGAGAACATTTACCCTAAACAAACTCATGAAAGGCTTAAGAACAGAAGTGACTGCATTATGGAATTAGGAGATGCATGAGGGACTGGAAATGGGAGCATTGTTTGAAGACTGTAATGTAGAGCTAACTGGACCCCAGGTCCTCTTTCCTATCCCATGCAGTCAGGTTTCTAGCAGTCTACTGGAGAAGATAAATATATTTCTAGGAAGGAAGTAAAATATATCAGAGATACATTGGATATCAAGCAAGTGGAAGGCTGTGACTGAGATGAGGATGAAAATAGGGAGATGAAATGAAAGCCTGCATTTTGAACAGTGGAGCAAATATTCACTCTCCCTGTCTTTCATATAGACAGACATATCCTACTATGATAGGAGACTAGAGGATTCTGCTCCTGTAAACTCGTTCTCCCCAGAGAAAAGACCTCAAGATACTAATACTTGTGGGTCCTTCTCACCCCTGTGGAAAAGGGTATTATCATTCAATCCTTCTACAATGAAGTCCCGTGGATGGTGAATTGCACTCACATACTCAGAGCTTCCAATCTGCTGTTGCCTAACACTTAAAAATGTACCACACTAAGGGAAGAAGTTGTTGATGTGGGAAAAGTGGGGGGTGTGGGGAGTCGGGCATATAGGAACCTCCTATATTTTTAAATGTAACATTTTGTATGACCTATATATCTTTTAAAAATAAGAATATATTTTAAAAAATGAATAGAGAGTCCCAAATCTCCAGATATCTCAGGAAAGCCTCTTATATGAAACAGATAAACCAAAACAATAATCAAATTAAAGCAGGTGTACCTGGTTTTATTGCACACCTCAGACTGTGCATTTTTTTAACAAACTGAAGGTTTGTGGCAACCATGTGTTGAGCAAATCTATCAACACCATTTTTCTAACAGCATGTGCTAATTTTGTGTCTCTGTCTTGTTTTAATTGAAGTGAGTATATTGTTATTTTAGACAATACTATTGCTCCCTTAAGAGACTGCAGTATAGTACAAAATATCTTTTATATGCACTTGGAAGTCAAAACATTTGTGTGACATGCTTTATTAAGATACAGTTTATTGTACTGGACTGGGTCCAAACTCACAATATCTCTGAGGTAAGCTTGTAAATGAATAATGATCCAGAAAAAAGGTGATAAGAGACTCTAGAGAAAACTGAAGGAAAAAGAAAAGCTCGAAGAGAGTAAGAGAAGGCATTGCATCCAAAGATCTGGATTTAATATAAAAATAACTATTGGAAAACAAGAAATACATGTAAGAAATTCAAAATCCAATGAACAATAAAAACTACAAGTGTTGAAAAGGATATTTTAGAAACCTTCCCAAGGAGAGAACAATAAAGTTAAAATAGGAGGAAAAAGATTGAAAATCAAAGAAGGCTAAAAGGAAGAATGGAGAAAATGGAGAAGAAAAATCATAACAAATAATGCCAGAAGATTCTCTAAACCTAAAGGTACAAATTTCCAGATTGACAAGGGCTGAGAGCACAATAAATTAAAAGGAATACCCTCATTTTGAAAATCAGGTCACTAGGGACAAAGAATAGATTTTAAAAGGATCTGAAAGATCTGGAAATGGAATATATATGTGTGTGTGTATATACATATATATATATATAAAATATGTATTTTTATAAAATATAAACAAAAGAGCAGATATTAGTTGGGGTCAGATAACTCAATAACAGATAAAAAATTGGAATAATGGCTTAAAATCTTAAATAAAAAATAATTTTAACTGTAGAATTTTATACCCAACCAAATTATCAAGTATAAAGATAAAGATATTTTCAAATCTGCACGAACTGAAATGTTACCTAAAATTTCTCAAAATTCTTAGGATATATCAGGAAGTCTAAACACAGGTTCCAAAAAAATAAGTAAATATGCTATGAGTGAACAATATATGATATCCAGAAAAAAAAGCTCTGACACAATTTAAGGTATATCTCTAAATAACAGCAATTAGGAATACATGGTATTAAAAAAAAAAAAGAGTATTAATATAGAGTATAATATACTAGTAGTGTATAAAAATCTCTACCTATTGAATTAAATATTTCCTTTAATATATTTTACCAATTTCATATTAAAAAATAGCTCACTGTTATTTTACTTCACATGTCTCTGCAAACTGAATTTTAATGTTTTTTTTCCTCAAAGGTATTGGCTATTTTCCATTCATTGCTCAAAGCTTTTAAAAAACCTACTTCTACCTTAAGGTAAACTATGGAGTATAGTTAATAATATAATTATAAAAATATTTTTTCATCAATTGTGTACAAAGGTATCACACTAATGCAAAAATTAATAATAGCAAAAACTGTGGAGGGGGAAGAATTGTATAGGAACTCTTTCCTGTTCATGTGATTTTTCTGTAAACATACAACTCTTTAAATAAAGAAAAAAAATCTATTTCTAGTGTAGGCCAGAACATCAAAGAGCTGCTTTTATTGACTTACACCTTTATATTTCTTTATAAACGTATATTAAGGGATGTTATAAGAAAGCACACCCATTGTATTAGTGTGTGGACTGTAAAGCTTTTGCTAAGGCTTTCATTACATGGTATTCTTTTAATGAGAAGTCATGTACTTTGATTCAGAAGCAAGAGTTTTATAATTATCTTATGAATACTGTTTTATATTAACCTTTTCATTTTGTTCATGGTTTTTGATATGCAGTTTTTAAATTAAATGCAGTCTAATATATTTGACTTTCTCATTACATTTTCCAATTTCTTTTGTCTTCAGAAAGCTTTTCTTTTCCATTCTTAGAATAAATCTTAACTTATCTTTTTCTCTTTTCAAATAAATTTAGTATAATCATTCTTTAAGTTGCCTATAATTCATTTTTGTGTATATTGTGAAAAAAGGATATAAGTAGATTTTTTTCTAAATAACTAATTTAGCCATTCATTGTTTAATAAAACAACTTTTCCCAATTGATTTGAGAGGCTTCCCTTTTAATATGCTTTATTCTTAGAATGTACAGTCTATTTCAAGCATCTCTGTTCTGATCCATTGGTTCATCTGTTGATTTTTGTACCACTGGACACTGTTTTCATTATCATAATTTGAGGACTGTTTAAATGATTTGTTGTGTATAGTCTTTTAAACCATTCTTCTGGTTGAATAAATTTCACAGTAATTTTTATACTGTTTGCTCTTGGTCATGATGCAAAATAAGTTTATGTTTTAGAAAAAAAGATGATTTCAATTTTGTGATTGGAAACCTTTAATTAATTTAAATAAATGCCATACTCAAATAATGAGCCTTTTACTATAAGAATATACTATTTTTAGATATGTATTCAAACCTGCTTCTCTATGTTGCGGTAAAGTTGTTTTCCTTCTATCAGTACAACATATTCATTGGTGAGGGTGGGTGTTTCATGCCTTTTTGTTTTTTTGCTAGTGTGAATTCTGGTATATAGGAAAACAACTAATATTTATGTAAGTCTGGTGTCCTAAAGGCATAGATTTTGGAATTAGTCACTCTTATACCAAAAAACAATGAACCTCAGTCTGTGGTTTTATTTTCCTATTTATGAAATGAGTCTTTATGAGACCCGCTTACCTCATTGTCTGGCACACAGAACCATTTAATCAAAGGAAGCTGCTATAATACTTTAGCATCATCATTGCTGTCACACCATCCTATACTCCATTAATTCTAGATTTGAAACCTTTATATGTGTCGTCCTAGGTAGATAAGCAGAACATCTCCAAATAATAATGACTGTATTTTCTAAAAATGTATCTTTCTCCTTTCATGGTACATGTGTTAGATATAACTTCCAGAGCAATATTAAATAACAATGCTCATGGTATATCTTTCTTTACCCCTTATTTTCAGGGAGATAGTTTTAGTACTTCACCATTAAATATGTTAAGTACAACGTGATTTTTGGCTTAAGATTGATGTTCTAGATCTTATTATTTAATATCTTTCTAGTTTTTAGCTTTCTAAGAATTTTTTAACAGAAATTGATATTGAAATTTTAGAATACTTTCCAGACTCCTTTGAAATAACATTTTTTGTATTTTATATATTCATATAGTGTATTATATTAATGATTTTCATAATATTAAGCTATCCTTGCATTCAAAGAATATTCATCTTTGGTCAGGATGGATACTTTTTAAATATATTAATTTAATTTCCTAACAATTAATAAATATTTAGAGTTCATATGTTACATTGGTCCTAAGTTTTCATTTGGTGCTTCTAAAAAAGTAACTATTATTGCTATCTTTATAATGACTCTTACTTTTCAGAAATATTCTGGAACTATTTATGAATCATTAGCAATGCATATATAAATGTCACCCATATTTTCATGCACCATTTAGTTTAATCAACGCAGAAACCTCTGAAGTAGGAATTCTTCTTGTTACTATTGTACAGATGAGAAAACTCAGGCAGACAAATGTTAATTAAGTTTCCAAAGGTCTCAAAATATTTTAGTTCAAAATTCTATGCATTTGACTACCTTGCTGCTTACCACGACTTTCATAAATTCTATTTTCAAATCATCTTACAAAACCACTGTTCCTGTGTTAGACCCTAATTTTGAACATTCATTCAACAAATGTTTAATGAGCATTTAGTTTGTGCAAGGCACTGTTCTAACTACAGGAGATATATTAGTTAACAAATTAACAAAATATCTCTGTTCTTATAAAGTTTATATTTTAATGAGGAAAAACAGGCAGTAAATATAATGAAGAAGTAAATTGTTTCTGGAATGTGACTAAAGCAATGTTTGGATGGAAATCTACAGCTTTACTTGATCATATTTAAAGAAAAAAATAAGGTTAAAAATCAATTATCTAAACTTCCACTTTCTAACCTATGGATCTAAAAAATAGGAAAAGTTAGTAGAATGAAGAAAGCTGGGGAAGTGGACTTGGCTCAATGGATAGAGCATCCGCCTACCACTTTGGAGGTCCACAGTTCAAACCCTGGGCCTCCTTGACCCGCGTGGAGCTGGCCCACACAGAGTTCTGATGCGTGCCCTGCCATGCAGGGGTGTCCCCCATGTAGAGGAGCCCCACATGCAAGGAGTGTGCCCCGTAAGGAGAGCCGCCCAGCATGAAAGAAAGTCCAGCCTGCCCAGGAGCTGCACACACGGAGAGCTGACACAGCAAGATGACGCAACAAAAAGAGACACAGACTCCTGTGCCGCTAACAAGAATAGAAGTGGACACAAAAGAACACATAGCGAATGGACACAGAGAGCAGACAACTGGGGTGGGGGTGGGGGGGAAGGGAGAGAAATAAATACAAAATAAATAATCTTAAAAAAAAAAGCATGAAAGGTAAGAAATGAAAATAGAAAATCAACTAAAATTAGAGAAAGTCAATAAATCCAAAATCTGGTTCTTTGAAAAGATCAATAAAATTCATAACTTAAACTAGATTGATCAAGAAAAAAAAGAGAAGACAAAAATTACCAGTATCAGGAACAAAAGAGCATTATTCTTATAGATCATAAGACTAAAAAGATAGAGAATATTATAAATAAGTACATTTAATAGTATATATATTTTAAAATTTTTCTAAACTTCAAATATCTTTTTAAAATATATTTTTTTGATTAGAAAAGTTGTGAGCTTACAAAACAGTCATGCATAACATGCAGAATTCCTATACATCACCCCTCCATCAACACCTTGTGTTATTGTGGAACATTTGTTACAGATTATGAAAAAACCTCATCAAAATATTACTACTAATATGGTCTATAGCACACATTTGGTATATTTTTCCATATACCCCCTATTATTAACACTATGTATTAATATTGTACATTTGTTATAGTTTATGAGAGAATACTCTCATATTTGTACCTTTACAGTCCATCATCCATATCCTGGTTCACTGTGTTATGAAGTCCCATTTCTTGTACAATCCATCCAAAGTACACACTCTCTGGCTCTCAGTTTCATCAGTTGTGCAGTCATTGCCTTAGTAAATTTTTGAATGTTTTCCTTACCCCGAAAGAAAAAAATCCCATACCTCCTTATTATTGACCCTTAGCATTAATATAGTACCATCTTTGACAATGATGCAAGATATTACAATATTGCTGTTAACTATAGTCTGTAATTATTAACTGTATTTTTCCCATGCACCACCATATTCTCACATCTTGTAATAATGACGTCCATTTGTTACAGTTCATAGAAGAATATTCTTGAATTGCACTATTAACCACAATCCTCCTCCACCACCAGGTTCACTATGTTATTCAGTGCCTAGATTTACTCTCTAGGCTACCCCTTTCAGCCATAATCACACTTATAAACCAGCTGTGTTAGTTCTACTCACTATAATGTCTTACTATCAACTCTATTCATTTCCACACTTTTACAGTCAAGCTAATTAAAAGTTCTACATACATTAAGCATCAGTACCCTTTCTGAGCCCTCATCCTATCTCCTGGTAACCTATACTCTAGATTTTAAATCCATGTGTTTAGTCTTTGTATTTACTTCATATTAGTGAGACCATGCAATATTGGCCCTTCTGTGTCTGGCTTATTTCATTTAGCATAACGTCCTCAAGGTTCATCCATGTAGTCATGTATCCCAATTTCATTTCTTCTTACATCAGCATAGTATTCCATTGTATGTATAACATTTTGTTTATCCAACATTCATTGGTTGATGGACACTTGGGTTGTTTCCGTCTTTTGACAATTGTGAATAATGCCACTATAAACATTCAAAAGCAAACATCTGTTCACATCACTGTTTTCAGTTTTTATGGATATATTCCTAGTAGAGGGATTGGTGGATCATTCGTCAGTTCTACAGTGAACTTCCTGAGGAACCATCAAGCTGTCTTCCACAGAGACTGCACTATTCTACATTCCCACCAATAGTGAAGGAGTGTTCCTATTTCTCCACATACTCTCCAGCACTTACAGTTTTCTGTATTTTTAATAATGGCCATTCTATGAGGTGTGAGATGGTATCTCATTGTAGTTTTGATTTGCATTACCTTAATAGCGAGTGATAGTGAATATTCATGTGCTTTTTCTCCATTTGTATTTTCTCCTGGGAGAAATGTCTATTTAAGTCTTTCACACATTTTTAAATTGAATTTCTTGCTCTTGGATTGTTGAGTTGTATGATCTCTTTATATAGCATGGAAATTAAACCCTTATCCTATATGTGGTGTCCAAATGTTTTATCCCATTGAGTGGGCTGCCTTTTCACCTTCTTGACAAAGTCCAAAGCATAAAAGTATTTTAGATTGAGGAGGTCCCATTTATCCATTTTTTCAAAGCTCATGCTTTCAGTGTAATGTTTAAGAAACCCCTGCCTACCACCAGGTCTTGAAGATTTTCCCCAACAATTTCTTCAAGTACTTTAATGGTTCTTGCTTTTATATTTAGGTCTTTGATCCACTTTGAGATAATTATTGTATAATGTGCAAGCTGGGGTCCTCTTTCTTTCTTTTGGATGTTGATATCCTGTTCTCCCAGTGCCATTTGTTCAATAGATTGTTCTGCTCCAGTTGGGTGGGTTTGACAGGTTTCTCAAAAATCATTTGACCATAGATGTAAGGGTCTGTTCCTGAACCATCAATTCAGTTGTTCCATTAGTCTATATTTCTATCTTTATGCTGTTTTTACCATTGTAGCTAGGTAATAAGATTCAAAGTCTGGAAGTGAAGGTCCTCCAGCTTTGTTCTTCATTTTTAATATGTTTCTGGCTATTTGGGAACACTTACTCTTCTGTATTACTAAGCCAAAGGGATGCTGATGCAAAATACCAGAAATCTGTTGGTTTTTATAAAGGGTATTACAGTTACCAGGCCATAGAGAGTAAGTTACTTCCCTCATCAAAGTCTGTTGCCAGGTGTTGGAGCAATATGGCTGCCAACATATGCAAGGATTCAGCCTTTCTCTTCCTCTTAAGGCTCCGTGGCCTCAGCTTTTTCCAATATCAGCTGTAGGCTGTCTCTCTCCCAGGCTTCTGTCTCTCTGGGCTCAGCTGCTCTGCTCTCTCCACAAGGTCAGCTGTAGACTATCAGGCTAATGGCTCATCTCTCAGATTCCCAGGGCCCCTGCTGTGTCTATGGAATCATCTCTACTCTTTTGTGCTCTTCACTGTGTGTTTATTTTCTGGGACTCCAGGTCAAAATTCCAACCTCCCTTCTCTGCAGTGTGGTTTCTCTGTGAGTACCCACCCACCACGTCCTACTGACATGGCCGAATTAAAGCCTTAATCACTATTTAATCAAGTACAAGAGAAACGTCTGAATCCAATATAACTTAATATGCCCAGAGGAACAGACCAGTTTACAAGCATAATCCAGTATCTATTTTTGAAACTGATAAATGATATTAACTGATACACCTTCCAAATAAATCAAATAATTGAGTTTTACATTTCTTTTAAAAAGGATGTTGGAATTTTTGCTGGGATTGCATTGACTTTGTATATCAATTTGGATAGACTCGACATCTTAATGATATATATTTTTCCGATCAATGAACATAGAATGTTGTTTTATTTATTTATGTCTGCTTTGATTTCTTTTACCAATGCATCGCAGTTTTCTGAATACAAGTGCCTTACATACTTAGTTAAGTTTATTCCTAAATATTTTGTTCTTTTTGTCACTATTTTAAATAGAATTTTTTTCCTGACTTCCTCCTCAGATTGCTTATTCATAAGGTACAGAAAAACAACTGATTTTTGCATATTAATCTTGTATTTTGCCACTTTGCTGTAATTGTTTATTAGCTCTAGTAGCTTTGTTGTAGATTTTTTGGATTCTATAGGTATAAGGTCATATCATCTATAAATAGCATAAGTTTTATTTCCTCCTTTCTAATTTGGCTATATTTTATTTCTTTTTCTTGCCTGATTTCTTGAACTAAAACCTGTATTTCTAAATTAAACAACAGTGATGAATTTTGGCTTCCTTGTCTTGTTCCTGATCTCAATGGGAAAATTTTCAATCTTATACCATTCAGCACAATGTTAGCTGTGGGTTTTTCATATATGCCCTTTATCATATTGAGGAAGTTTCACCATTCTTTTTACACTTGTCATCACTTTTCCTGTTATAGTCTATCTTTCTAGACTCTCTTCCAAGCCTCTCTCTCCTGTCTTTTCTTTTTAGACTGTGCACTCCCTTTAGTATATCCCGCAAAACTGGTCTCTTGATTACAAACTCATTTTCTGTTTATCATGAATATTCTAAACTCACCCTCATTTTTTAAAGATATCTTGCCACATATAAGATTCTTGGTTGGCAGTTTTTCTTCTGTAGTTTCTCAAATACATCATACTGCTGCCTTCTTGCCTCCATGATTTCTGATGAGAAAACAGCACTTAATCTTATTGGGCATCCTTTATATGTGATGAAAATCTTTTCTCTTGCTGCTCTCAGTATTCTCTCTTTAACTTTGGCATTTGACATTATGATCAGAGTTGCTCTATTTGGATTTATTTGCATGGGAGTATGTTGTGCTTCTTTGACACAGTATCTATGTCTTTCAATAGATTTGAGAAATTTTCTACCATTATATCCTCAAATATTCCTTCTGCCACTCTTCCCTTCTCTTATCCTTATAGGATACCCATGACACTTATGGTTGCATGTTTCATGCCATCATTTAATTCCCTAAGATCCTGTTTAATTTTTTCCATTCTTTTCTTCATTTGTTCTTTTGTATGTTTGCTTTTGGAGGCCATGTCTTCAAGTTCACCAAGACTTTCTCCTGCCTCTTCAAATCTGCTGTTATATGCATCCACCGTAGTTTTTTTTTTTTTTTTTAGGGAGATATGGGGGATTGAACCCAGGTGCTCAACCACTGAGCTATACCTGCTCACCTTTGTTGTATATATACATATATATTTTATCCCCTCCTTGTGGCTTTTTTTGCTCTCTGTGTCTACTCACTGTGCCTTTTTCTATGTCTGTATTTATTTAATTTCCCCTCCCCCATTTTGGCTTGCTTGCTTTCTGCTCTCTGTGTCCATTCGCTGCACGCTCTTCTGTGTTTTTGTTTCTCCCTTTTTTTGTTGTGTCACCTTGCTGAGTCGGCTCTCCGTGGCACTTGCAGGCTGGGCAGCACTCTACAGGATCTGCGGGCCATGTGGTAGGCAAGCCTGCCTTCACAAGGAGGCCCCGGGATGCAAATCCAGGGCCTCCCATATGGTAGGTGGGAGCCCATCTGATTGAGCCACACTGCTTACCCCTTTGGTATATTTTTAGTTTAATTTATTGTGTCTTTCTTTCCCATAAGATGTTATTTTTCTACGTGTGCCTTCAATTCCTTTTTGTGCTCACCGTCTGCTTGATGTCCTTAATATCCTTAGCCATCTCATCAAATATATTAAGTAGATTTTTTTTGAACATCTATGATTAGTTGTCTCAAATCCTTTATGTCATCTGGAGGCTTAGTTTGTTACTTTGACTGGCCCTTATCTTCCTGTATCTTGATATAGACTGCCAATTTTTATTGGTGTCTTAGCATCTGATTTACCAGATGCATTTATGCTTGATTACTTTTCTCTCTTAGGCTAGGGCTTCATATTTGATTGGCTTTATGCTAAAGTCCATCTTCAAAACTTGGTTCAACTTAATTTGGAACTTTATAGTGGCTCATGTTTAGTCAATATGAATTTTTTCAGTTTTTATTGATCTATTTCTTGACCTTTCATACTTGTTGGTTACAGAATAGGAGCCAAGGATGCAGTTGGTAGTATAAGCAATGGAGGATAAAGTTCCTACGTTGCAGCAGGAATAATGAAGCTTCTCCCAACTTTCTCCTCTGCCAGGGGCAAGGAAGGAGTCACAGCAGTGTGCAGTAATCCAAGTTGTACAGATCAAGACCACCTGAAGTTGCCTGAAGAGGCTGAGGAAGCACCACTGCCCTCCTTCCTATTGGGGGGCAAAGATTTATCCACAGTTTTGCCCACCCATAGTAGTACCTATTTTTTGTGTGGGCAAAAAATGCCTGCACTTACCCAAAGAGGCTGAGGAAACACTGCCCTCTTTTCCTATCCTATTGAGGGTGAAGATGTATCCACGGGTTTGCTCACCAATTTAATCTGTATAGGCCAAAAATACCTGCAGTTCTCCAGAGAAGCTGATGCAGATCCCCTCGACTTCCTCCCTGCTAGAGGTGGGGCTGGAACCTAGGCTAGGGCTGAAATCCAGCCTGGGTGGAAAGAAGCCAGTTCCTACCTTCACTGTGATTTTCAATCAGTTCCACTTTCTTTCATGCTGGGGGCGGAGTTAAAATGGAGGCTCCTGGCTTCTTTGTAACTTCAACAGGTTCAAACTTCAGCTGTTTTTAGTTTAGTCAGACAAATTAACTAATCAGTAGCTGAAATAGGTGCCTGAGCATCTCTTTCTCCCCCATTTTTGGGAAATGGAATTTTCAACTCCAGCCAGGGAATAGCTCCTGAGGTGGCTTGAGCTGCCAGCAGAGGTTGGGCACCAGCCTCCACAGCGTGGAGTGTTCTACTCATGAATCTTCAATTTAGATGGGCAGTCTCTTTCTTCTATTCTTCCAAGGATGTTTCAAGATGCTCTTCTGGTTTCCTGGGTCCCCAAACAGGTGATTTAGCTAGCTCTGACTGATTACTAACGGACCTGTAGGATGAGCTCACTCTTGGAGTATCATACTCCATTGCATTTTTGCCCCCTTCCCCACCTATTTTTTGTCCTTTTAAAAATTGGATTGCTTGCCCTTTTATTGTTGAGTTATATGATCTCTTTATATAGCATGAAAATCAAACCCTTACTGGATACGTGGGCTCTAAGTATTTTCTCTCATTGGGTGGACTGCCTTTTAACCTTCTTGACAAAGTCCTCTGAAGCACAAAAATGTTTAAATTTGAGGAGGTCACATTTATTCATTTTTTCTTTCAAGGCTCATGCTTTCAATGCAAGGTTTAAGAAACCACCACCTACCACTAGGTCTTGAAGATATTTTCCTACATTTTCTTCTATGAATTTTATGGTTCTACCTTTTATGTTTTGGTCTTTGATCCATTTTGAATTAATTTTTCTATGTGGTATGAGATAGGTGTCCTCTTTCTTTTGGATATGGATACCCTGTTCTCCTAGCACCATTTGAACAGACTGTTCTGCCCCAGCTTGGTGGGCTTGACAGTCTTATCAAAATCACTTGACCAAAGATTTGAGGGTTCGTTTTTGAACAATCAATTTGGTTCCACTGGTCTATATGTCTATCTTTATGCCAGTACCATGCTGTTTTTACCATGTAGCTGAAGTCCGGCAGTGAGAGTCACCCAAATTTGTTATCCTTTTTAAGATGTTTCTAGCTATCTAGGATCCCTTATCCTTCCAAATAAACTTGATAATTGGCTTTCCATTTCTTTAACAAAAAAATGCTGTTGAAATTTTTATTGGGCTTGCACTGAATCTGTAAATCAATTTGGACAGAATTTACATCTCAACAGTATTTAGTCTTCCAATCTATGAACATGTAATGTCCTTCCATTTATTTAGGTCTTCTTTGCTTTCTTTTAGTACTGCATTGTAGTCTTCTGAATACAAGTGCTTTACATCCTTGGTTAAGTTTATTCCCAAATATTTGATTCTTTTAGTCACTATTGTAAATGGAATTTTTTTCCCTGACTTCCTTCTCAGATTGCTTATTACTAATATATAGACACACTACTGACTTTTGCATATTAATCTTATATCTTGCCAATCTGTTGAACTTGTTTATTTGTTCTAGTAGCTTTGCTGTAGATATTTCAAGACTTTATAGGCATAGGATCATACCATGTGTGAATTGTTAAATTTTTACTTTTTCCTTTCCAATTTGGACACCTTTTATTTCTTTTACTTACATGATTGCTCTAGGTAGAACCTCTAGAAGTATAGGGAAAAGCAGTGGTGAAAGTGGGCATCCTTGTTCTTGATCTCAATGGGAAAGCTTTCATTCTTTCACCATTGAGTACTATTTAGCTCTTGATTTTTCAAATATGCACTTTATCATGTTGAGCTAGTTTCCTTTAATTCCTATTTTTCAGTGTTTTTTTTTATTGTTAACTTCAAATATTTTTAAGGTTTTCTAACCTGTTATATATTCTTTGAATTATCTAATTCAAGAATAAAAAATTTCAAAAAAATCTCCTATTTAGGATAAAAAATTTGTACACCTGAATCCCTATTTAGCTACTCTTCTTAGTTCTCATTAATTGTCCTTTGTTAAAAAGCTGAATTTAGAACTAAATTGTTTCCTCTTTAAATTTTGTTAATATTTGAGACTTTTCTTTTACTTAATTTTTAACATTCAGTTTTAAAATTCAATATCCAATAATTATTTATGCTTAATATATAGTTAACCTTTAAAAATTTTACCTTTATGTAATGACTTTCTAACTCTTAAGGAGTTCCTTTATTTAATTCAGTAGCTTTCAAACATTACTGCACATGGAATCACTTGAGGGCTTTTTAAAATAGGCTGCTGGGTTCTACACCCCTGAGTTTCTGATTCAGTAAGTCTGGTCTTG
Source organism: Dasypus novemcinctus (assembly GCF_030445035.2). Lineage (NCBI taxonomy): Eukaryota > Metazoa > Chordata > Mammalia > Cingulata > Dasypodidae > Dasypus > Dasypus novemcinctus. Next base: position 28,201,327 of record NC_080681.1, on the reverse strand, counting down.
TCCCTGAAAATCTGTGCATCTAATAAGTTCCCAGATGATGCTTGCTGCTGGCCAGAAACCATAATTCAAAAACCACTGTTTTAATTCATCACTCGATTGTTTAGTACATATATCTTCAATAACAATTTTAAAGAATAGCTTGTGGATGTAATACTTTCTGAGCCACTCCCCACGTAAGCATTTCCCTACTGAATTAACACAAAAATAACAATTTGGATGTGTGATGATGACCTTTTTTCCTGAAAATATGAAAAATCTGTTTTCTTCTGGCAAATAAGTGGTATTGACACATATTTGTGGCTAGCCTAGGTAAACTATTTTTCAGAATATGCCTATGTAAGTCTCTTTACTGATTTTTCTGGTAATCAGTGGATTGTTTTGAGCTACATATTTGCTTTTTCTGATTCAAGAAGTTTTTAAAAAATATTTTGATGTATGCCTTGCATAAGTAAATATTTGGAAGGAACCAATTAATTGAGTTCAAATACAGAAAATGAGCTTAGGTCAGTGACTGGTACATGACAAATGCTCAGTAAATACTAGCTATTACTATATTTTCTTTAATTATTCTGCTGTCCCACTCCCATTCTGCTACCTTCATCATTAATTTCTTTTTAGGTTGTCTATCACTTTCTCTTTCATGATTTTGATTTTCTGTCCTGTTACTCTACATTTTTGGAGAGCTCCTTATGACTAATTATTTATTTTGGCTCTGTCACAAGAGCAATGTAGATTTTATTTGTGCTAATGTATTTTTTTTTTATTTTTTTAAATTTCTTTATTGGCTTTCCTTTTCTCACCAATTTCCCTATCCATTGCTTCCTCTGTATTTGCTTGATTGGGCAAATCCCCTCTTCAGGTCTAGGGGGTAGACACAAAATTAATGTTCACAGTTTAATGCCCAATCATCAGGATTTTGGGATGGTGATGCCCACTCTGCCTCTAATTGAGACAGGGCTTAGATCCCATGGAGCAGACGGATGGAACTATTTTGCTTGCAGTTGCAGACTCTCTCTGTTCCTTGGGATGGGTGTTGTCCACCATCATCTCCTTATTATTTGTCCTGGATGATTCCATTGAACTAGAGAGTAGGTGTTGCAGCTCTGCTCAGATTCAGGGCTCATCTGGCACATAGATAGATGAAAGATTTAAATCTCTTGGACATACACCTATAGTTAGTATAATACTAACTATAGGTTAAAAAAAATGGGCAGTAGAGCAAGGTATAGGGAAACCACAAATGAGGCTAACTCTGTTACACTACGCAGCATAAATTCCAAGGTAAGGCCCACTGGCAGGGTGCCAAACTCCTGAGCTGTCTGCCCTGCCTATAGTGTGTGGATGTCTCTAGAGCCCGCAGGAGCCCTGCTATTTGAGGCAATATTTACTGTGGCAGTCAGTGAGTTCTTACTGAGATGTGCATAAGTGCAAGGGGAGGAAGAAGGAAAATTGATGTAATAAGGGGGCATTTTTCAGGACATTGGAACTGTTCTGCAACTGACATTGCAATGACAGATACAGCCATTACATATTTTGTCATAACTTGGCAAAATTGCACAGGACAGATGTAAATTATAATGTAAACTATAATCCACCATTAGTGGCAATGCTTCAATATGTGTTCATCAATGGTAATAAATGTACCACACTAATGAAGAAGGTTGTTAATATGAGAAAGGGTGTGGGGCGGGGGGGGAGGGAGTGGGGCAAATGGGAATCCTCTACATTTTTAATGTAACATTTATATAATCTAAATTTTCTTTAAAGTAAATAAATATATAAGAGAGAGTTCAACTACTCATTGAAGGACCAGATTCATAGTTACTTGCAACAACACTGAGGGCTTGACATATTGGCCTGTTCTCCCCTATCAGGAACTGCCTATGCTCTTGGGAGACTCCCACCCCTCTATTTGAGGTCACTGCAGTATTCCCCAGGTGGAAGTCTAACACCGTCCCACTCATTATGTGAGTTTCCACCCCCTGATACAACACACTATGACAAGATGAATGCTACACACTCTCTAGAAGCTGGCTCAGGTGTGTCCTGTCCCGCATGCCCCCACATCCAGTGCCTTAAACCAGTAACCCTTCCTTGCCATATTTGCCAACAGTACATTCCCAGCTTTGTAGTTTTCAACCACATGCCCGAAAATCCCCAGATTTCACATGCTCCCTCCCTCAACTCTCCTCCCCCAATTCCAAGGAGAGTCTAACCTACCCTCCCCACCCTCGCCACCTCACGAGATCAGCACTGTCCAGTCCAATAGCATCACCGCACCACTGTTTTGCCCATACATTGCACAACTACACCATTTCACCTTATAGATTTTGCCCATAAGAGCGTTGGCTCACAACCTAATTCTCTCTTTCTGTCTCCTGCAAACCTATTTTCCAGACTCTGGCTCTGTAAGCCTGCTCAATTTGCTTAATTCATATCAGTGAGGTCATGCAATATTTGTTCTTCAGTGCCTGGCTTGCTTCACTCAACATAAGGTCTTCAAGATTCATCCATGTTACCCCATGTGTTAATACTACATTCCTTCTTATAGGTGAGTAATATTTCATTGTATGCATGTATCACAAACTGTGTATCCATTCATCTGTTGGTGATATTTGGTTGTTTCAAACTTTTGGCAATAGTGAATAATGCCTCTACGAACATTGGTGTGCATATATCTGTTCGTGTCCCTGCTTTCAGTTTTCCTGGATTTATACCCAGCAGTGGGATTGCTGGATCATATGACAGTTCCACAGTTAGCTTCCTGAGGAACTGCCAAACTGTCCTCCACAATGGCTGCACCATTCTAAATTCCCACCAGCAACAGATAAGGGTTCCTATTAATTCACATCCTCTCCAACACTTGTAGTCCTCTGTTTAATAGCCACCAGTTTAATGGGTGTAAGTTGATATCTCATTCTAGTTTTGATTTGTATTTCCCTAATAGCTAGTGATGTTGAACATCTTTTCAAGTTTTTTAGCCATTTGCACTTCTTCTTTGAAGAAGTATCTATTTAAATCTCTTGCCCATTTTTAAAATGGGTTGTTTGTATTTTTATTTTCAAGGTGTATGATTTCTCTATACATGCTGGATATTAGACCCCTATCAGATATATGGTTACCAACTATTTCCTCCCATTGAGCAGGCTGCCTTAAAACTTTCTTGACAAACTCCCTTGAGGTGCAAAGTTTCAAATTTTGAGGAGGTCCCATTTATCTATTTTTTTTTTCTCATGCTATAAAAGCATTCCTGTTAGCCCCATTCATTACCATTACAGTTTTATTTTGGACTACTTAGTAGAGAAATTCATAGTTCTATTTTAATGCTGAGCTAAACAAAAGTAAAAAAACAAAACAAAACAAATGTTTAGTGAGTAAAAATCCACCACAGAATTAAATTTGATCCATTAAACCTTTGGCATCTGCCTTGAAAAGTACATATGTTTCCTTGTGTTATTTCTCAGTATATTAATATGAGAAATATATGAAGCAGGGAGGTTAATAGGAATACTGAGAGGTTTATTAGACCACTTACAGTATAATTGTGACCTGTCATTACTGTGAATTTTTTTAAATAGTGATTAATCTTAGTGCTGTATTTATAGATTTCCAGTCTATATATTTATGTATATATGTATATATTTGTAAAAGAAATACAAAGAGTCTCTCAATGTATTTTCTTTCCACAGCATGTTAAGAATATTACAAAGGCATAACAGAGCAAATTAATACAGAATGCACAGGAGTGGGAAGGCGGCTGTAGCACAGTGGAAAAGCACACAGTGTAAAGGGCCAGACAATATGAATTTCAATATGGGCTCCCCCTGGATGCCAGCTGTGTGACTTTAAAGAATTTACTTGACCGTTCCAAGTGCTCCAAATGCCCAACAGCAAATCAAAATGAGAGACTGGGGCTCTCTGATCACCAAAACTTTCTGAATTGTACACAGCTAAATTTTAAGAATCAAATGGTGTTTGTTGATTGTCATTATATGTCTATAACTTTGCTAGGCTTTGGAGGAGATGAAGAAGAATGAGCAATGTCTCCCGCTTTGAAGAAGCTTATCATCCAAACAGGGAAATAAGCAAAGAAACATGCTAAATGAATTCAGAGAAGTCAAGAACATTCTTAGCTTCTGATCCATAAACTTCTCAAATTATTTCATAGTGATTAAAATTTCTCATGGCACATCATGCCAGATGTGTGCACTGAAAGTATTTCACCTTATTATTTTATTTCATTTATATTTTATCTTTTTTGTTTTAAACTGCAACAAGTTGGGAAATGGTCTGGATTCCCTTTTCACTTTCAGAAAGGGTTCAGCATAGGTTTTCTGGTCCATGATTACTTCCCTGACCTCACCCTTTCAAAACGTCCCCTCTGCCTCCTCGCCCAATGAAAACGGTAGTCGTTCTGAATTACTTACTAGTATTTTTTCAAGCTCAGCTGAAATTATATAGGGGATGACACTGTTGCTTGGGGAAAAGATGGATTTGTCTAAAAAGAAGGGGAGCCAGTTTCAGTTTCAGGAACATTCTGTCATTTGTAACTGACTGAGAAGTACAAAGAAGAAATAAAGAAGGACACCCAAGGTTGGTCTCAGCATCACAGTTAAACCAAGATCTCAGAGAGTTTATCCAGATCACTACAGAATAAAGTTATTTATTGCTATACTGATGATAACTTTATTTCAAGAAAACTCTGCATATTTACACTTTTTTAAAAAGTACACCTAATGATTCTTCTCCTTTTTTTCCTTCGGAATGAATTCAAGAATTCCTCCCTGATTCATCTGTTTGACTCAATTTTCCAATATTAAGACTGACTGATATAGGTACTATGGAACTATAATTTTAACAATGGTCATGGAAGGGTACATTCACAAATTTTCAGATCCATAAGAATAAATTTTAATTAGTGATATTTGCAGTCTATTTGAACTATATTTAGATGGAGACTTACTGTGGTAGATATTGGATCAAAACACTGTTAAAAATGTCTCGAAGTTCATCTTTGGAGACAAATCTGAGTTTGAGTCCAGACTATGATAGTTCTTGGCTATGTAAACTCTGGCAAGTTGTTTATCCATGTGAAATTTGAGTTCCTAAGTCTGTAAAATGGGTCTAAAGCTATCCACCTCATATGGTTATTTAAATAAGAATGCATGTAAAGTGTTAATACACACAAAGACATCATTCGAAGGCCTCAATATTTCCTCATAATTGATACCCATTTCTTGAATGACAAGTTTTGCTAGTGACACAAAAGTCTGCTGATAAAAATTTTCAAACACCACCACCAGCTTATATTACCTTATAGACTGAGATTTATAAAACTATGCATTGGAATTTTCTTAAAATTGTTGGTATGACTTTAAGAGACATAATCAAGTTTACATAAAGAGGAAAACCAAGATTCTGCTCAGTTGTCATAAAGTTGAGTGAAGAGTAAATGAAATTAGGTAGTGGTCTTCTCACAGAGGTAGAAGCACACAGTGTTACACTTCATATGGAAATAAGTATATTCCAGGGGTAAAACTGATTTTAAGGAAAACATTTTCCAGATCTCTAATTTCTATATAGAAATTCTATATAGAAATGTAATATTTCTTAAATTTTTAAGTGTGAAAGAGAGTTCAATCAAGGTATTATGTTCATTCTCTGTTCTCAATTCCTGTTTATCAACAGTCCTTGCGCCATATTAGGGAAAAAAGCATATTTCTCTACAGTCTTAAATATTACAATTCCTTCTCTCTACTGGTATTTTATTCATGTTCTGTAGTTCTCCTGATTTTCTTTAGTCCATGTCCATAGTTTCCTTTAGCTCTTTGGACACATTTAGGACCATTTTAAAAAACTATTTGTCTAGGGAAGTAGATGTGGCTCAGGTGATAGGGCCTCCTCCTACCACATGGGAGGACCTGGGTTTGATCCCTATGGCCTCCTGATGAAAAAGAAGAGAGAGAAAGCATGCCTGTGCAGCAAGTGAATGCCCATGTGGTGATTCAAGAGCCCATGCAGTGAGCTGGTTGCCCATGCGGTGAGCTAAGTGCCCACACAGTGAGCCGAGTGCCCCCATGGCAAGCTGAGTGCCTATGTGAGTGCCTGCATGGTGAGCCAGTGCCCACGTGGTGAGCCAGGGCCTGTGCAAGCGAGTCACACAGCAAGATAATGACACAATGAAAGAGAGATGAAGGGGAGAGTCAAGGAGATGCAGAGCAGAGACCAGAAACTGAGGTGGTATAATTGACAGGGAACTTCTCTCCACATCAGAGGTCCCCAGGATTGAATCCTAGAGAAGAAAGACGAGAAGAGAAGACAAAAAGTGAAACAGATGCAGAAGATCACACAGTGAATTGACACAGACAGAAAAAACAACAGAGTGGGGGCAGTGGAGGGGAAGAAAAAAATAAACTTAAAAAAAAAATTATATGTCTAGTAAGTCCCAGGTTTGGTTCTCCTTATTGATGGTTTCTAATGTGTTAATCTCCTTTGTCTGGGCCATAGCTTTCTGTTTCTTTTTATGTTTTGTAACATTTTGTTGAAACCCAGAATTCTGATATTTTAATGTGCTGTCACTGGAATTTAGACTGTGAGGTGTCTGTTCCTTAAACTTGTCTCCAGCTAGTGTTCCTACACAGTTTTCTTTGAATGCCAGGATCTAACAAAGAAGGAGGAGAAGCGGGGAGACAGAAGAAAAAAAAAATGAGAATGTCTTTCCCCATCTTTGCAGACTGACCTCTGTGTTCTCCTTTAGGTCTTATCTATACCATGAGTTCAGAGAATAGCTCAAGACAAAGGCATAGGGGCTTCCCGGATCCTTTCTGTATATGGGTCTTGTCTTGGGAATGCAGGTCTGGCCTTAGGAAATCCCCGTTACACAGTTCCAAATGACCCACTTCCTTGCAACACTTTCCCCACAGCCCTGGCCATTGCTTTATATTTCCTACAGCAAGCAAATTTCACCCTAAGCAGAATGATTTGACTGCTCTCCCACAGCATCATGTAGGAGAGCCCAGTGAGTTTCCTCCTACATGCAGGGCAAGTTCTGGGATGGTGAGTTCCTCAGGCCAACACCAGAAAGACCGGGCCAGACATGCCAGTATGTGTGCAAGGGTCACTGGCTCCCTCTGGAACCAGGACCAGGGAGCTGGTGGGACTGGAGAACAGCCAGGGTACCATGAGATTCTACTGTCCAAGGAGCCTTTTTCTTGATTTGGTGCTTGCCCTGTTTCTGAAATCTTTGAACTGTTTTCTGTAGCTTTGAGAAAAATCTTTCTGCCAGTACTTACTGATTGTTCAAATGACTGATTCTCATGATAAGGTAACAAATCCTTTTGTAAACCAGGTAACTTCTAAGCTAGTGCTCTCAATGAAATGGAAGGAGTAACCAATCAAGTTACCTAATATTTTTTAGTGCAAGATCACTAAAGTAATTTATAGCTTATAACATTGAAGATGTTCAAAGAGTCGAGTGAAGTGTCTATAATAAAACTCCTTCCAGTCTCCTTATTTATATGAACAAGGTTTTTCATTATTCATATCTAAAAAAAAAAAAGGTAGAATAGAATTGAAGTTAAACCCAAACATCTCCAGAAATAAAGATAAATGATCAAATTTTTAATGGATTTTAACGGATAAATGATCAAATTTTTAGAAGTCATATTCTCTTCATTAAGAAATGTGTTTCTAATAGTATTTTACTTAATATATACTAAGTATCAATAGCTATAATAAATGTTTTGATACACTGCAAATTATAAATAATAATACAGAAAACATTAAAGCCTTAACTTGAGGAATTTTTAAAATTAAAATGTATACTTATAAAGATCTATTTTATTAAAGACAAATATGATAAGGTGACCCATGAAAGATGTTAAAGCATAAAAATACATTAAAATAGGATAAAACTGGGTGGGGAAATGGATTTGAAATACTAGTTCAAGGAGAAGACAATGGATGTAAAATTTTCAATTATTAATTAGAGCCTGTTTTGGTATTTTTAAATTAGTGACAAGTATAAAGTCATTATGACCTTTAGATTCTATTGGGTTTATTTAAAAGACTGAAGCAGCAATTGTATTTTAAGAGTTAATATTTGCATTACATGGGAAACTATATCTTTTGTTACCACTTAAATTTATGGCTGAATTTTTTAAGGTCAACTTAAAAAGTGTGTGAGAGAGCACCAGTTTATTATTTTAAAACATGGGGTATTTGTGAACAGAAAATTGAAGACCACTGAATTGAGCAAGATGTTGAACTCTCCAGAAGCATAGCAAGTGAGATTCAGCTGGCCTGACCACATTTCTTTGCCTCTTCCATCTGAGCCTAACTTTTTTCATCACTCTTGCATCATCTTAACAGTCTGCATCCTCGAACATCAGATACTGTATATGCCTGTCGGTGGTTCATGTGCCCCACGTTTAAGGACTTCTTGGAAGTTTGTGTATTTTTTCTACCAGTGATTCACATATGGTACTAAACTGCTGGTGTTGCACACCAAGAGATTCTTTATCCAGAGGAAGGCTGCAGGTAGCTTCCCTGAACAATGAGCAGTAGTATCATGAACAGGCTATAACAATGATTTTGGAAGACTCTCAGTGCATAGTAACTCTGGGCTACTAGTAGGGAAACTGTGCTGTGAAATGAGTTATCCTTACCACCATTTTATCTCCTCCTTTCTAAAGGATACCATTGTATGGGGATGATAGAACAGAGAAGTAAATAAAGAGAGAAGAGCAATAAGTTACCAATACTGTTGATTAGTATATTTTAGGATTTTGAGAAAATATACTAACAAGGTTAATTCATACGTAAATACTTGTCTTGAGAGAACTGTTATTATTTAATATGTTAGTATCTGCATAAAGTTATAAAGGAAAACAAAATATTTCACAATTGTGACCTTAATTTTACCCTTGCTTGCCTCTCTATCTGCTTGCCCTTCGAAGGACGACTAATACCCATATATTGCCTTCAGTGGCACTCAGAATGGATTTCTTTGCATAAACAATGGTTTGCATTCAACAATTAATCTTAAATGGAGTGATGTATTATTTCCTATTCTGAGACTTCAAATAATGTGCTCTACTACTTTTTCTAAGAATGAATTGTGGTCCTATTTATGTTGATTATTTTCAGATATTTGACGGTAGGCAGAGATTCCACATTTATTTGATGATAGAGATTCTACATTTATTTATTGATGCCACAATTCTCTAATTTTACTATTGATTAAGGCTTTGACATTATTTTGGAAATAAGTTATGCAAATCAAAATGCTCAGTGACACTAACCTTTCTTCATTTAATATTCTCAAAATGTGGTCCACAGATCAGCAGCAAAAACATCATTTGGAAAATTGTTAACATGGCATATTTTCAGTCCCTTCCAGATTTATGTATCAGAAACTCTGGAGGAGGGGTCCAGCGATTTGTTCTAACAAGCCCTCCCTGTTCTGATGCAACTAATGCCTGAAAACCACTCATCTACTGGAATCTCACAGCACCAACAGAACTTCTGTATGTAAAACAGGACTGTAATTTAGAAGTTAAATAAAAATATTTCCCTTTACCAACATACATGAATCCTGGTTCACAAAAGAAGCATAAACGTAAATCTGAAATCCAAAAATATCAAGGGTTAACTGAATTTTCATTATGTAATCAGGCATTTGCTTCCAGCAGATTTCCAGATCTTCAACTTCTGAGTGGCAATGGCATTTTGATAGTCCTCTAGATATTAAGAATAAATGTGTTGGCTTTATAGTCAGAGTAATGCTGGACAGTTTGGTCTGAGGCTTCAGGGAGTTAAGCCAATGAATGGCTAAAGCTGGTGAGGAATCTCATTCCAGTCATGCCCTCCTTTCCTAATTTCCCTTTTCACTGTTTGGTCTTCTTTCTTTCTACCTTAGGGAGTTGAGTGATTGATAGTCTAATCCAATGACTGTATTACAGCAGCCTCAACTAGGACTCTTTTCCTTATCATTAGCAGTTAGCCCATGGTTAAATTCACAGCTCACTGCTTGGAACAGCCCCTGAGATTTAAGGGTCTGGCCTTTAGAAAATATTTAACATAAAACTGAAATCTTGACGTACTGAGAACTCAGTTCTCTGCAAGGCTTCTTTAATTAATCCAATGTACTGTACCATTGTTCTGATGAGACTGTGACATGGTGAACTGTTTCTGAGGCTTACAAAGACGTGTAGTTCTAAATTAAATAGTCACTGACGTGTACCTACACTGTTTTTTTTTTTAGTACAGTCGATATACATGAATCTGTGAATTTTAAATTCAATCTCAAACAGCGACACAATACTTTGTTGTTTTACTTTCATAATAGAACATTTTTTTAATTAATTTCAAGCTTGAAATCATTCTTTATGAAAAAAATACACAGAGGAAATAATTTGAATAATTCATTACCCCTGTTACAAAGGTAAGTTTTCCTAATATGCTTGTCAGAGTCCTGTGGTTTACAAAGTCTATCAAATATTTTCTTAGGAACTGGTACTGACATTAATTTATTTTTCTAATACTGAGCAAAAGAAAAATATACATGATATTCAGGTATCCATGAATTTGTTGGCTCTTAAATACTGTTTGATTCTACCATTTCTCTGTAGGACAATAGTTATTTAAAAATACCTACAGAAAGAACGTGGACTTTGATCTATGCTTTAAACCTCTGCCCTTACTCCAGGCTGTCGATGAGCTGTAAGCATCTATGAATATGGCAGCTGAGTCCCAGATGAAAAATTATGCATCTCATAAACTGCTATTCTGCTGAAATGTCAAGCCAAGGCAAGGCTGTACCTCAAACTCAGCACTTGGCATTTTCCTTCTGTCTGCTTTGTTGCCATGAAGCAAACATGAACAGTGAGGATTTGTGTAGGGCAGGTAACAGGCGCGCTCACTGTCAAAAATCTATTATTAGGGCTCTGATCTCCTGCACAGACCAATGACATCCAAACAGTGAGAGACCCAAGCTCCAGGAAAGGCAGTATAATAAAAAAGAGGATTCTTTGTCAATCTGTACATGAATATATTCAAATGAGATTTCAATGAGAATATTTCTAATGGTGCGCTTCTCTCAAGCAAACTGATAATTTATAATGAAAAATGTAATTCAGCATCTTTATTTGATATGACTACTTTTGACTGTTCTGCAAATACAGTACATATATATTTATATAACAAGGTCTTTAATAATTTGATCAGTTCAACTTGTGATAGCCTAAGAATGTTTTTGCATTTGTGAATAATAGAACAGACTTTCAATATTATTTTGAAACACTCGAAGAAAAGAGAGAGTGAATATAAAATGGAAGACTCTTTTAATTATTCTTTTTGGCATGATTTATCAACACATTTTTTATTCATTTAAATTATATCTTTATCTATTGGGTTATTTCAGTCCTTTCACTGTAGAAGCCTAAGCTCTTTTAGAAAAAGATGATGACAATAGATGGCCTATATTTTATGACAGATAGTAGGTGTGTTTTCTAAAAGGATTTTATGCGTCAATAATTATGTGATTGACATGTAAAAGCATCCAAGCCATTAAGAACTACTTCCTAATAGAAAAAAATCATACTGACACTGTATTTTATGGCATAATTAAAATACGTAGTTTAAGAACTTGATGCAATCCTTCCAAAATTTTCAGTTGCTTGCATGTACAAAAACAGCTATTTTAAGAAAAATGTAATTAAAACTTCTGAGTTTCTAAGCTTCTATATGTTTTGTCATCTTCCCCATCTTACACTAAAAAATACATCAAAATAAGTTTAAATGTGTAATTGGAGTCAATTACATTGGATTAGTATTTATTTAGTGCCCAATACCACAGTAGGCTGCTAAGCTACTGCACAGCTCAACAAGTCATCTAAGCAACTCTTTTAAAAATAAGTAAACATAAAATATGCAATATAGAGTCAATGCTTAAATGCCTTTTTTAATCTACTATATTGCCTGGAGTTTGTGTAAGTTTTCAAGCTACATGCTTCGTATTCACTCTCAGTCCTATATCAGGACAGAGGTCAAATTACTCTCAAAATTTCTATGCTGATTTTATTATGAAAACACCCTTAGGAGGCCTGTAACAGTACAAGTTCAGTCAGGACTTGGTTCCAGTAGCCCACACAACTAGATTTCAAATCATTCATTATTTACTTGTAACCTGTAAAAGCATTTGTGGAGCATGCCATTATCATTTGTTGGCAAAAACACAATTATTTCTATGACCTTCTTTAATTTAATAAATGTGATTAGTAAACTTGGGTTCCTAATAGAAATCCAGTTTGATGTCCAATTTGATGAGTTATTCAGAAATTAATAATAAAGCTTATAATTATTAGTATTGAGCAAAGTGCATTCTAAGTTGATACAGAAATAGTAATTTCAAATAAGCATCCAAAATTTGAAATTAGTAAGAGGCAAATAAAATGATTTCAAATGAGCTAACTTTTTGTGCTTGTAGGAAATTATGTTTACTATATAATCTATATATAATCTAGAGCATATAAATTACATAGTTCAACTGTCTTCTGTAGAGCAATTATAGAACTTTTCCCTGTATGTATGTGTATGTTTGTGTGGTTATATGTGTAATAAACAAAATATGTACAGGAGAATTGAAGAACATAACAAATCTACATTTATTCATCCCCCCATTAATGAAAGGAAGCATTTAAACAACAACTACTACTACCCTGGTTACTCACTATTTTCGCATTTACTTAAAATTTCCTTCAAACAAGTTTACCCCATCGAAAGATACTCACTTTTTCTCCCGTTGTAGCTGTAAATAAAGGTTATCCCCATGGAGTCAGTTATAAGAAAGACAATGCTAGTCTATGCCATGCAGGACTCATTCTTAACCATCTCTAAAAGAAGCTTATCCATGGGGAGGATTTCATGGGAAAATGTCACACCGCAGCTGGATAACACCATTGAGATAGATTTTAGTAATCACTGAGTTGGGGGCTATCTTAAGATATCCTCTGTATTTGGGGACAAGACCAGGAAAAAGGTCAAGTTTTGAAACTAAACGAAGACAAACAGAACGAAGCTAAAACTAGGAAAAATCATGAGTAATCCACTTAAGGATAGTTTGCAAATATGTTGCTGATGAGAATAGACTTTCTTTCAATCAAATGAAGAAGGGAAAGGAACAATCTACTTAACTGTGTGGTGATACATGAAGTAACTGTTGCTAGACATAATAAAAGTTTTCTACATAGATTCTAGTAAAATGGAAGTTAGGTGGTAACAATTTAGTGTTAAGTATACACTGTTCAAAGAAAGGTAGATTATGAAGATTGTTTAGAACAATGAATTGGAGATAACTACTTGTACCGGTGGAGAGCTTAAATAGCCATGTAAGTTTCATAAAAATACCCCTTCTGAGTACCAATCAATCTATTTTGATACTTAATTTTGATCACTCAATCTATAATTCAACCTCTAATGAGCCCACACTGTGATCATGAATCTTAACAGGTGCTCTCCCGATAATAGAAATTTAAATTTATAAATCAATCTTGTCTGAGACTGTTTCATATATCTGAGACCCCCAGATTCTAATATGTGGCTGCTAAATTAGCAAAGTTGAGGATAAGGCCTTGGAATGAGGTTCAGACTTTCTCTCTTGATGTAACTTTTAAGCTGCAACAAGCAGTTAATTTATCTTTCTACAAGTTTAACAGATTCTTTTATTTAACAATGATCTCTCCCTCTTAAATAGTAGCTCTCAAACTTCTCAGTAGTGAACCATAGTAAAAAAAAAAATTACATCATGATCTAACATAGAACATATATATGTGTAGAAGTTTGACTAAATGCTTATCTGATTATGTACAAATCATTTTGATATTTTTTATCCTATTCTACTTTATTTTTTAAATATACTGGTCGCAGCACAGTGAATTGATTTCATAGTACACTCATGAGCTGGGAACCACAGTTTCAAAAACAATGTTTTAAGGTACTCTGGAAACCAGACTCAACATATTTGAAATAAATCAACTGACATTCCTTAACTGATGTGCTGTCTTCCCAATGCAAGGCCCTGCGCCTTATTAGCTGATGCATTTTAAGAGGACATTATTGAAATGTAAGTTTTTTTCTATAGCATGTGTACTACCCTAGTAACTCACTATTTTCCCATTTACTTAAACAAAGAAAAACCTCATTTTCAAATAGCAGAAATATTCTGAGAAAAAAAAAAGAATGAACAAAGAGCTAGAGAATATTTTGATAGGGCAAAATTTTTTTTCCTGGCAATAGAAAGAATGATAGATATTTCAGGTGGCTATCCAAAACTGAATTCTATTTAGCTGTCATTAAAAAACAAAGCCAACAACAAACTGTGATTCAAGTAACTCTTCTAGAAGGGTACATTCCAGTACTCTGAGAGAACACTTAGGAAAGCATTAGCATTGAAACAGTAAAATACTGTTTTTACGTTTGTAAAGATGATCTGGCATATTTTCTGTGATTTTCTATATTAGTGCAGCCTAACAGTCATGTTTGATAAAACTAGGAATGGTATATAGCCATTTTGATATATTTTTTATGACTCGTAAAATTTGAAAATGTTTTTATTTAACAATTAAGTAACACAATTTTTCTATTCTATGTTTTCTTGTAACTCAATGTGAAAGTGCTTTGCTATATAAGACTTGCTTTGGTTCTAAAATATATTACCATTGCCTGTTTAAACTGCTTTTCAGATTCTATTATCTTTAAATTAAAGCAAACCTTGCTTTAAAGGAGGAAACTATTAATTTTGTCAATACAAAGAAAGGCTCTTTTCAAAATTGATTGTTTATGTAAATGGACATAATATAGAACCTATTAGAAATGAGGTACAGGCCCTTAAAAAATGTTAGGTTTTGTTGTTGTTGTTGTTATTTAAAATGAAAGTTTCACCAAGGCTTAGCTGAGCTTATAGCCCAAGTGAATATTTATATATGAATTTATAAATCTTAGAAATAGAGTTTTATGGAAATGTTAACAGGCCCTGAGGTATAGCTGAACTTGTTTTCAGGTACTGCTATAATTTTCAGTGTGTGTATGTTTAAAGACTGAAACACAAAAGACTTTTTCTAATGCTGTAATTTTGTAGTTTTATTAGACTGAGTTATGGTATGAAAGAATATTCAGAAATTGCAGCTTAAATGAGAAAATGTGAATGGCATTACTTATATAAAATACTACTGCAATAGTTCTTTTATTAATTTTTAATGTTCAGCACCCTCTGTGACCTTCTTTATTCTCTTGCTGTCAACATGGCAGGGTGGAAAAATTGAAATGGGCTGACAGAAAACATAGTGCACGTTATAGCCCAACTCTGGAGCCTTGCAACTCTCTTTCTTTGGCACATGCTAACACAGTCTAGGCTATTCTACATTACAATAATATTTAAGGTCTTGCTTGATAGCTCACGATAAAGGAGAGCTGTGCCGGGACCCTGAGCAGGTGCTCCTCGTCGGCTTTCCTCTTTCTGATATTGTGGGAATGACAATCAATTAAAACAGAATATAACCCTGTCTTAAACATCATGGCTCATAGACAAACTTCATGCTCTCAAAACATAATACCTCAGCATGAACAGAAGCTTTTTTTTGTGTCTATCTAGCCTCTTCCAAAAGCACATTTTGGTCTGATTCAGCAATGCTTTTCTTGAACAGTAGGAGATTGCTATGTTATGTATATTTACCACTGTCTCTATCACCAAGGAGACTAATCCCCATACCATTACAGTCAAGAACCTCCCAGCACTGTCTTTTCATGACAAAGTTCATGTTGTCACAGCAACAGAGTACACAGAGCAAAGACACTGAACAGGACTCTGGGATTAAAACTTTCCTTTCCTTTTTAAATGCAAGTGCTAGAATAACGAGAGTGAGTGTGTGAAGGTGTGAGGTCTGCAAATGTCCCGTTATCTGAAACTATAAATGCAAATTTTAATGGTTTGTCTGGGATAGTGCGAAAGCACGATTTTTGAAGGCAGATTTTAAAAATCTAGGAAGAATGCAAACTAATCCAGACTGTGAAACAGATATTATAATCAGGATGTTTATCATTTTCTCTTAGAGGGCCCTAGTATTTGACCTTACCAATAAGTGACAAGACAATTGCGACAATGAGAAATTCTACGGGAAGCACAGACAACAAAAGAATGGGATTCTCTCAAGACCCTATCTTGGTATTCTCTCATCTTGTGTTAATAATCACTTGAATCCTCGTACTCAATCTGTTCCATCTGTCGTAACGATGAGGAATATCGACCAGCCATGAGTTTAAGAATTGGGATTATAAAAGACACGCTACTCTTGCTTGCTAAATATGACTGCCTGATTTTTTAGCAACCTTGAAGGGCAAATAATGCAAAGAGAGGATCACACCAACCAGACACGCCGCCATATGTAGTCCGCTTCCCAATACCCACTGCTGGCCAGGGTGTGCCATTAGCTTTCAGTTCCATCAGACCTGAGACGGTGTTGGTGGCTGTAACACCATCCGCACCACCTGTAAAAAACACAGCAACATTTTTCTGAACTTCTTAAAGAGACAATGATTAAAGCCCATTAGAACCCACACAACCCAGGAAAATGCATATGTTACTTTCTCTTGAGAATATATCCTCCCATCCAATGTCTTCACCAATTTAACTCCTACTGTTTTTTTTTTTTTTAAAGATTTATTTATTTATTTAATTTCCCCCCTCCCCTGGTTGTCTGTTCTTGGTGTCTATTTGCTGCGTCTTGTTTTCTTTTGTCCGCTTCTGTTGTCGTCAGCGGCATGGGAAGTGTGGGCGGCGCCATTCCTGGGCAGGCTGCTCTTTCTTTTCATGCTGGGCGGCTTTCCTCACGGGCGCACTCCTTGCACGTCGGGCTCCCCCACGCGGGGGACACCCTTGCGTGGCACGGCACTCCTTGCGCGCATCAGCACTGCGCATGGCCAGCTCCACACGGGTCAAGGAGGCCCGGGGCTTGAACCGTGGACCTCCCATATGGTAGACGGACGCCCTAACCACTGGGCCAAAGTCCGTTTCCCTTAACTCCTACTGTTATACAAAAAATACTAGGTATAAAAAAGTTTTATTTACTATTACTTTATTTTCCCCATTCTTATATAGATTTGCAGATATCAACATTCTAAAAAAAATTCCATGTTGTTTTCCAAGTAATTTAAGTCTTGGTAAATCAGAGTACAACTTCCATGGATAAAACAGAAGCATATATGATTTTTAAAGTCATGCATTGGCTGCATGATTCATATATTCAATGGATATTCATTGAATATGTGTTTAAGGTAGTATGCTATTCTCTATCAAATATAAAGGGAGCCAAGAGTCAATTTCACATTGTGGGAGTCATCTCTTTTTTACTTCATTACAGGTACAAATGCTCTTGTTGAACTGTTACATTATGGGGGCATTTATTTTGGAAGGATGGATCATGTTGCTAGTTTTGTTACATAATTCTTTGTATGTGGAACAGATGTTTCTTAGGAAAAAATACAAAAGTTCTGTGTTCCTAGGCCAAAGTTTGGGTTCCATTTCCTAGCTGGAGTCGAGCTATGAATCTACATTTGTGAGAACAAGTGCTCGATTTAATTCCATTCTTGTACTGTGAAAAAAGATATATGCTTATGTTCATGGAAAAAGACATACGTTAGCATGATTACATAATTCAGACTCATATTTATATAGCTGGGTAATGGATGCAACCTTAGTTCTTACCTTCCTTTGCAGCTCTTGCGATGCTTACGATATCAGTGACATTGGGGGTCAATTTGGCAAAAAAAGGAACTTGAACAGCTTGCCTAACCCAGCGGCAGATGTTCCGCACCAGTTCTGGATCCTGTTCAAATAGGTCAGTTAAATATAGAACATAATTAAAGAATTGTGATCAAAATGTGTACCAGAATTATAGCAAACCTGGAGACATGCAAGGAAAATCCAACTTGACAATGAGCTACATGATATATTTCTCAAATTCCTCCTCAGTATTACGCCTAGACTCATTAGAGAACTAAGGTTAACACACTTCAAGTGAACTGCAAATTCATCACATAAAGGTTAAATTCCTCAAGGGAATTTTGGAAAACAAAATTACATAGAATCAAAAGGAAGAAAATGTTCCCAACTTTCAGTCAAGTGATACCAGGAATGAAGCATAAACTTCTGGTGACCTCATTGATTTCAAGCTTAATAAAAATATTTAAACTACTGACTCCTAGGTGAGTGATATTAAATCTGAAGTCTGTGGTCTTCATTATTAGAATTAGTCTTGTTAAAACTGCATTTAAAAGAAAACATTTCTATGACTTCATAATTTAAATATGATAAATACTATAAGCTAATATAGAAAGATTCAGCATTGGATTATACATGAGCTAATCAGTAAGTATAGCCTACTTTTGTAAATGTCACCAATGCCGTGCAGCATTTTCAACACACATCTTCTTGAAAGAATTGATCAAAATGACAAAAATGAAATAAAATATCAAATGTTCATTTTTAAAAGCAAGGAAAAGAAGTTTTCATTAGATTGTTTCCTGTGATTTTTCAGGCTTTTATTTTCTCAGGGGACAAGTATCATTTAGTGGGCAATCACCTATCCTTTCCACTGAAAATAACTTAGCTGTAGTAATGTCTTTGATTTAAACACATACAATAGTCCTTTTTTCATTACTTTTAGTGCAAAATTTATTCTGACAGGTAATGATAATGTTCTTTGATAAATTATCTTAAAATATGCAATAGTAATTCATCATTGAACTTGATAATATTATCTTGGCAAGTTAAAATGCATTTGAGTAACAGAAAAACCCAGAAAAATATAGACATATTTAAACTGTGAAATAGTAGGCAAGTATATAATTTGTAATTAATCTTTTTTATATATAGTAAAGTTGATCTTTGCATTCTAACATTTCAACTTCTTTTAAGATGAGATTTCTAATGTTATAAACCTTTTCACTTAGGCTTTAGGTGTCTTGATCCATCATCCTGTATCACTCTAAAAGTTATGCATTTATATGCTAAGACACTGCAATGACGTAATTACTGTTGATTATTATTGTCTCTATTCAGCAAAACCTAATAATTATATTTAAAAATTTGACTTGTTTTGTTCTCTTTTCAGAACAGTAATTTCTTCATTAAACATAAATATATGAAAAAAGGACTATATGTAATGCTCTATGGGGGCATACTATGCATTATGAATAGTAAAATCTGGAGACTTAGCTGTACAAATTCAAACTCATGAAAATGGAGATCTGCCCCTGCCCATACAATGTTCATGAAATATTTATAACTGCTGCATTGGCATTATGAAGGCAGTTGCATCTTTGTGACTTTCATTTTTAACTTATGAATTTCCATGGGACTTAGCCTAGAAATGACAGTAACTCTAGATGATATGAATTGAATCTCCTTTGTGAAAACTCTCTTTAAGATAGAATTTGACAATAACTTAAAGATCACTTGAATTGCATAATACATGGAAGGTAGCCTGATAAGAATTAGTGAAACAAACTGAAAATATTACATGGTTCCAATAGAGTGAACACTAGTAATCTGATATAGGTTTCTAAGTGGCTTTCAATACTATTGACCACTCTGTCTTTATAATTTACTTTCAAATTTACTTCAGACATGTTTTTTCCTGTTGATTTTCACTTTATCTAACTGAATATCTTAAAAGGGTGCCTTTTACTCATTGTTTACCAATTTTGATTTTGTGCAAAGTTTTTCAGTTTTTAAAAAAATACAGTCCCTTGATTACCATTATTTATTTGAATCATGTCTCTCCTTTGAGACACCATAGTTTGACCCTCCTATTGTTCTATGTGTAAGGTTGATGTTGCTCAGACACATTTTTTGTACCTTCATATTCAGCCAAACCAGCTTCTCACTGATCATCATACCCAGCTGAAACACAATTTAATTACCTGAGAATTTTAAAAACAACTTCTGAGACACATTATTGTGAAAATTAATGCCTGTTCTATAAATTGCAAAGTTTTATTTGACAGGCATAATAGAGAATATTCTAACCCAACGAGAAATCTGGTAAAGCTAATAACATGCTAAAATGAATCTGCATACTTTGGGAAATTAAAGGATAGACTATACTTCTTCACAGTTTACTGCTTTCCTCACACTTTTGATATGAGCATTCAAGATTTGAAAGCAATTTACACTGTTTCTGCATCTTGACCCTCTCATTTTCTAGTGACAGCATTAGATGAATTTGCCCATTCCTCATAAGCCAGTTTTTAGAATCTTATTGAAAAGGAGAAGATTTTA
This sequence comes from Dasypus novemcinctus, assembly GCF_030445035.2. Taxonomy (NCBI): domain Eukaryota; kingdom Metazoa; phylum Chordata; class Mammalia; order Cingulata; family Dasypodidae; genus Dasypus; species Dasypus novemcinctus. The sequence continues at coordinate 28,180,992 of NC_080681.1, read as the reverse complement.
GATAACTTTTAATTCCCCCAAAAATATTCAGGATAGAAAATACACAAAGGTACAATTATCTCCCAGACAAATTGAGACTTTAATATCATTGACACCAACAAAAAGCAAACAAAACAAAACAATTCTGGACTGCTTTACTCTTTTGCAGACACATAGTTAGCACTAAAAAAATCTGTCCTATCAATGAATGAATGAGTGAAATCATGGCACATTTTCCAATTTTTTTATGTTGCCATCAAAATATAAACTATGCTTAGGTTTAAGAAAACCTGGATATATTTTTTGATAGGTCATGTTTAAAACATGAAATCTAAGAAATTTACTTGACAAACCTGGGATAATACTGAAGAAAAATGATGATCATGCCAATACGAAGAGCTTGAAACAGAGCAGAAGCTATGTAGGGCAAGGAAAGCATAGAGAGATTGAGACAGGATGAGTTTTGTTTGTTTGTTATTAATATTATTACTGGAATAATGAAAATGCTCTAGAATTGACTGTAATGATGAATGCACAGCTATGTGACTGCACACAATGCCACTGAGCGTACATTTTGGATAGATTTATGCTTTACTAATATGTGTCAATAAAATTGATTTTTTAAAAATATCTATTTGGAGCACCAATTTTTATTGGTTCTTTCTACAGGTATTAATAATGTCTATTACTGACCATGATTTGCAGTCTCTTCCATAGCAGCTGTTCATCTGTGTGTGTGTATATGTCTGTGTACTTGTGTGCTTCTTTAACTGTTAAGCACTTTGCTATTCATGTGTCACCAAAGAAAGCTCTGAGGCAACAAAATTAGTTTTCTGTGATGGAGGTGTGTGGCTTTATAAACCAGAAGGCACTGAGCCCTTAAGGGAATCAGCAAGGGCCTAGAGAGCAGATGGTGGTCTTGAGGGTACCACATGAGCTAAAGGTACCAGAACAGACTTGTGAAGTGACAAAAAGAGGATAAAAGAAGGCTAGAGACACATTTGGACTATCTGACTTTTAAAAGAAGAGCTGCCTCATATCTGCCTATAGTTGATGTGCTCTGATATAGATTCCAACGAAAACCAAACAATATTGACAACAATAAAGATTAGAAAATGTAGCACTGAGTAGATTGTTTATTTTAATAGTTTCCATTGTTCAAAACTGGTGGTTTTTAAAATATGATTCACTCTCTGGGCCACAAGACAATGATTTTTAATTCTGGCAGCTAGTAAGTCTCTAGTTACACATTGAGGGGTCCAATCTGCTGCTTTTGAGGCCCTTTCAGTGACTTCTCCATTGTAGGGCATCCATTCCCACCTATTACTTAGAGCATCAAATTGCATTGGTCACTAGAGAATGAGACTGAGAATTTCCTGATAAGTAAATTACAAGTGAAACTTGTGACTTGAAGAAACACATCACCAATTTACCTGGTAATTTTACCTCTGTACAATTATTTTCAATGAATCCACTGAAAAAGTTTGCCAGATATAAAATGTTTTCCACTCAGGAACTACTAAATCTTAATTCCTATGAACTGGCAAGAAGTGGCTGGCATTTTTATTATATCCACTTTTTCATTTTTTTGATGGAAAGAACTGGGGCCCAGATTAATCTGAGTACCAATTTCACCTCCTTAATTTTCTTTCCCGTTATCATGTCCTAAACCATCATTTTCTTTAGCAAAATTGCTCCCTGTAGTGAAATTCGGCCATCAATTGTAAACTAGAACTATAAAAGGCTTCTATATAATTTATAACTATAAGACTAGATATAGCTTCAAAGTAATAAGTAAACGTGAGTTATTTATGTCAACAATAAGGACAGAATTAGTTGACTACTCCAGGTACAATTATTAGTAATGAAAAGATTGTATGTCAGAAGGGAGATGTGTAGAAGTAATTTGTGGATAAGCATGTATCATTCTTCTATCAGGTTTCCTGATTTAAAAATTCTAAGAGCAATACAACCACTTTGCAAAACAGTTTGGCAGTTTCCTATAAAAGGAAACACATACTTACCAATTAACCCAGCAATTCCACTCTTAGTTACAAATCCAAGAGAAATGAAAGCAAATATCCACATAAAGACTTGAACATGAATGCTCAAAGAGTCTTAAAAAAAAATAGCCAAATATCTACCAATAAGTAAATGGATAAGCACATTGTGGTATATCCATATGACGGAATATGGTTCAGCAATAAAAAGAGACAAACTACTGCAACAACTTGGATTTATCCAAAAATATTATGCTGAGTTTAAAAAGCCAGCTTCAAAAGCATACATTTATATGGGAACCCACAAAGACGAAAAAACTATGCTGATAGAATGCAGATCAGTGGTTACTAAAATGGGGGATTAAGAATGAGGGTAAGATTACGTGAGAAGAGGCATAATGGAATTTTTGAGGGTAATGGAAAAATTCTTTATCTGATTGTGTTGGTAGTTATACAAGATATGGACATTTGCCAAAACACATGGTGCTTTGCACCTAAATGTGTTCTATTGTAGGTAAATTATACCTTCATAAATTCCACTTGAAATTCCAAAAACAACTCTGAGCGTGTTCAAACATAAATGAAAAAATGAAAGGCAGTGGCATTCTAAGCAATGTTGGTTGTCTCCTTGCAATAAATACTTATTGACCACAGGTACTGCAGTTGATCTGTGATGGACACTAATACAAACGAAAAAAGGAATTTGGAGTCTACTAGGAAATACAACCCAGGCAAAAAAAATAAAATGCAAGTTAGATATTAAGGGTCAGAAAAGAGAACCTGATAATGCTCTAACATTTCATATTATTTCAGAGCATGTGGCAGAGGGCTTGGCACATAGCAGGCACTCAACAGATACTGCTGAGTTCACAGAGTCTACACTGAACAAAATGACACTGACTTTCTTATTTCTATTCACAGAGAAGAAAATTAGGAGTAAAAATAATTTGGTCTGATCTCTAGCTATCAGGGAAATGCAAATCAAAACCACAATGAGATACCATCTTACACCCATAAGATTGGCAGCTATGAAAAAAACAGAAGAATACAAGTGCTGGAGAGGATGTGAAGGAAGGGGAACACTCATCCACTGCTGGTGGGAATGCAGAAGGATCCAGCCATTCTGGAGAACAGTATGGCGGTTTCTCAAAAAACTAGCCATAGATTTGCCATATGACCCAGCAATACCACTGCTGGGAATATACCCAGCAGAACTGAAAACAAGAACACAAACCAATATATGTACACCAATGTTCATAGCAGCATTGTTCACTATTGCCAAAAGTTGGAATCAACCCAAATGCCCATCAACAGACGAGTGGATCAATAAAATGTGGTATATACACACAATGGAATACTACTCGGCTGTAAGAACAAACACACTACAAACACATGTGATAACATGGATGAATCTTGAGAACCTTATGTTGAGTGAAGCAACCCAGACATTGAAGGACAAATACTACATGACCTCAATGATATGAAATAAACAAGCTGCCCTAGATAGCAAGAGACTGAACGATAGGCTTGCAGGAAATCGGAGGGTGGAGGAAGGATATGAGCCGATGTCTGCAGGGGTGGAATTTAAGACGAGATGGTGGTAAGTATGAACACAAAGAAGAGATAAAAGGGGGGCAAGGGGTTGCCTTTGCTTGGGGCTTTGCCTTTGCTTGGGGCGGGTTTGAGGGTGGCTGGGGAGGGACGGATGGGTAACGTTGCCCAAAAGTGGGAGGGGTAGCATACGAACCAGGAGAGGGTCAGGTGTTGGTGGAGAGTAAAATGCCGAGAAAATCATATCAAAATATAATAAAGAGGGTTACCTGTTTAGAATGCTCGGAGGGGAGGGTCTGATGCAGGACGGGCTCCTGGGGAATGTCTAAATGCTCATTCTGCCAGAGTGGGTGACACCATGGGGTAGAAACCCAAGTAGTGAGAGTGGGGGTGGACCCACATCCTGGGGAGGACTAATGCCATCCAATAGAGGGAACTGTATCCCTCGAGAGAAAGGGTGGCTCCCAGGGCATTGGGGCAGTTGAGCAAGTTAGGCCCTGAACACTATTCCATCTATCTCTGGAAGTGGCTCCTCAGGAAACGGAGGTTGGCTATCACTGAGGGCACCAAGGTGGAAGGGAAAATGGACGTTAAATGTGTGGAACCAAAGTAAATGGGGGGGGGGGTAAGAGAGGAGTTTCTTGAGAGTACACAAAGATGGATATAAAACATGTAATATTACACCATAACATATAGGAGATGACAGACTGATAATGTAAACCATAATGTAAAACATAGGATAACTAAAAATGTAAAGAACTGTGTATCCTAAAGTATGCACCATAATGTAAGCACAGATGTCACCTTGTTAGAAAGCTAATGTCTCAGACTCTGTACATCACTTTAAGTAAATATGATATGAATAGGGCGTAAGAGTATCACTGTGGAAGGGAAAAGGTTTTCTGGTGGATGTGTGGGAGTGCTGTATATTATATATATACATTGCTGTGGTCTAGGACTCCTGTGAAGAAAAGCTGAATAATTAGGGGGGGGGGGGGGGGGAAAAAAAAGAAAAAAATAGGAGGTGGAATTTTTTCAAGTCAACATTCTTTATCTAAGTTCTTTATCTAACTTTATCCAAGTTCTTTATCTATCCTTTAAACTCATCGCTATATGCCATTCCCTAGTAAGGGACCATGACATTATATTGGGCTTCAAATTTCGGGGAGTTCTGGATCACAGAGTGTTTCAACAATGGCAATGGAGGGATACTGGTATGGGATACCAATGACAGGTGATATATGACTGACAGGGAGCTGTACAGAACATATGTCCAGGGTGCATGGTAATGTTTGGATATACTCATAGTGGCAACAATTAAAAACCACAGTAGGGGGGGTACTGGGTTCCTGGCCAGTGGTGCTCTGTCGTGGTCCCTAGGGGAGCAGCGACAGTCTCCCAGGTACAGTGGTGGGGACCGGGAGGGAGTGAGGGTTCAACAGTGAGCCCCAGATGCTAATGACTATGCTTGTGAGCTGATAAACCCAAAATAAGAACAAGGCCTAGAGCAACTTTGTGCCTGGGAATTTCCTTCTGTCAGCCTTCATGTTACTCAAATGTGGCCAGTCTCGAAGCCAAACTCAGCATGTAAATGCAATGCCTTCCCCCCAGCGCGGGACATGACACCCGGGGATGAGCCTCCCTGGCAACGAGGGACCACTATCAACTACCAACTGATGATGCAACTGGAAAATGACCTTATATGGAAGGTTCAATGCGGATCAGCAGAATATCCATGTCTACATAAAATACCATGACTTTAAAATGCTGTTTGACCTAAAGTAAGGGGGAAATGGAAAGGAGAAATGAGTTTATATGGCTACGAGTTTCTAAAAAAGAGTCTGGAGGCTGGCAGAAGGTTTGCCCTCATGCACAACTGAGCAGAGTCAGAGAGACAGATAAAGCAGATACAACCCCCAGATATTGGTTCCTTTGAGGGCTAAAGAGACCCATGGGAGTTATGGTCATGGCCGATGGGGTTAACTACCAGGGCAGATGGCCCCTCTTTGGAAATGGTGTTTATGTGTGATGAATCTGGACTCAGATGGGATCTCCCTTCATAAGACTTTCATGCTAATGTGCTGGAGGTGCAGTTAATGTTGGGGTTTAAGATATATTTAGGGGATTTGAATCTCTGGACTGACAATGTGATAGCCAGATCCTGAGCCTCAACAGACTCCAGCACCTACAATCTGATTTATTGGACTTACCACACTCAGCTAAGATGGAGTTGAAGAAGGACAACCACCACACCATGGAGCCTAGAGTGATTACAACTGAAAATGGGAGGATTGCATCCAGCATCCAGGTGGAATCTGAGCCTCCTCTTGACATAGAGGTGCAATGGACACAACCAATCCAATGTCCACATAGAAGAGGTGGCATTGGATTGGGAAAAGTGGACATAATGGACAAAGGGTATGGGGAAAGGCAGGAAGAGATGAGAGGTGGAGGCGTCTTCGGGACATGGAGCTGCCCTGGATGGTGCTTCAGAGGTAATCACCGGACATTGTAAATCCTCACAGGGCCCACTTGATGGAATAGAGGAGAGTATGGGCCATGATGTGAACCAATGTATATGAGGTGCAGAGGTGCCCAAAGATGTACTTACCAAATCCAATGGATGTGTCATGATGATGGGAACGAGTGTTGTTGGGGGGGGGAGAGGGGGGGTGGGGGGGTGGGGTTGAATGGGACCTCACATATATATTTTTAATGTAATATTATTACAAAGTCAATAAAAAATAAAAAAATTAAAAAAAAAATAAATAAATAATTTGGTCTGGGGCACCCTAGTAAATAAACAACTGTTTTAGGCAATAATCATTATAATAGACAATGGAGAGTAAGTCTACCAATTAAGGATAATAGCAACATGGAATTAGTTTATATGCTAATATCCAACCCAGTCCTAGGTCTCTTATCAATATAATGAAATTAATGACAACAGCTTTAATAACCTCATGGGAAGGTCAACTGAAAAATTCTTCCAAAATGTGTTGGGTCTCTAATTCCCTGTCTTGACCTGTACTTCATTATAATGTCTGCTTTTGCTTTCATGCTCTATTCTGTTTGCCCCAATTCTAGTTCTGCTCTTGCCCCTTAACCTCCACATTTGATGTCCCACTACCTATATTCTGCATTTCTACATTTTATTGTTTGCATACTTCTTTCTGGATTGGGCTCCTTTGAGACTTGATACCTGCCTGGAGATTCCCTGCTTCTATTCATCTGTGATCTATGGCTGTTGGTCACTTAGGGGCAGCCATTCCTTTCTGCCCCACAAAGATTTTCCTTTGTTTCTCCTCAATATTTCCCTTTTCTTAGCTTTTATCATGCTTCACTCCCCCTCCCCCCTTCCCCTCCCCCTCCTCCCCAGAAAATCAAGCTGGGCCTAGACTACCTATGTCTAAGTTCATAGGTAAATGCCTTTTAAAAACCATATATTTGGCCATAGGCCACAGAAATGAAGATACTGCAAAATCCTCTACATTAAAACATTTTAGAACATAGGTCATTCTATGGTCAGTATACTGAGGCAAATCCCTGATATATGTTAGGCACTCCTTAAATACTTACTTAATGAATAAACAAAAAAAAACAAAGTTAAGTATTGACTCTGAGATTTGCTGTTATAAATAATAAAGAGAGGAGAAAAAATAAAGACTTTGAACTTTCCTTAAATATGAGATATTACCACCATGCAAAAAGGGTGCCACCCCAGTCTGCTTATTAATGAAGTTATGCAGTGTAACCTGAAAAACCTTAATATATGGAGAAACAGGCTATGCACATGCTTTGCTGATACTACCAGTACGTTTGCAAAATTGCAGACCAGCTGAGCCAAACTGAACCCCAGCAGGTTTCCCAATCACTGCTTGGAACACACTAAAAAGGCTTCAGTGGGTAATGAAGTGCAGGCAGTTGCTTGCACTACTGTGTGTGGATTCATTTATATAAGGGCAAGTGAGTATTTAAGTGCATAATAAGGAGGTTTTATTCTTTGCAGATTTCAGGCAACTTGGCATTTGTTTTCTTAATGCAAAGCAGTAGTGTAAACAGTGTATCAATTGATAGTTTATGCATCTGCTGGTCTATTTACTTAGCCTTTATTTTCCAGGGCTAGAGTTAGAAAACAACCACAAGCATAAAACCTCAGTATCTTTATAATCCCATATTGGTGTGAATGATTAACCAACACAGGGAGGAGGCTAGTGTAAAACAGCATTCTGCCCTGGAGCACCCACTATGCTGTTATATTAGGATGAAGAGAGTCTAGGGAAGTCAGGCTTCTGTCCTGGGAACTTTATGAAATCCAAGCAAGAAGGAATTACTGCTGAGGCAATTTTAAATAACGTGACAGAGAAAACCTCAATCCCCTGGCAATGAATGGTTTCAGCTAAGGGGAACTCATCCATAACATGTTGGTACAGAGTTCCTTAAGGGATTTTTTCCTACTGTTGCTGTAAGATCTAGAAAGAAATATCTGGGCCTTTTTTTTTTCTTTCTTCTTTTCTGGGCAGCTCTGTGAACTGATTTCCCTGTTTGAGCTGAAAAGGATCTGGAGATAGTAAAAGTAGGGTGGTTTTGTTGAAAAGTGTCTGTGTGAAAATATGGCATGGGAAAGATCTTAAATATGGTCTTTTGTAAGTGTGATATTCACAGACCCTTAACATAAAATTCAAGGTGCTAGATTTCACCCAAAAAATTTGAGGAATCCTGAACTTAACTTAATCCTTACCAATTAACTTATTTACACTCTGAGATGGTTTATAAGATACATACCATACAATTTAAATATGTATTTAAATATATTCATAAAAAAGGAGGTTCTCTTTCGAAAAGTTTTCAGGTGTCAAGCAAGGGAAACGTGACCTGCTTAGGTCACCCAGTGTTGGGGGTTTATCATAAGGTTACATGGAGAAGAAAAAGTAGGTGATATACTTTAGACAAAGGAAAACAGTAGGTGATATACTTTAGATAAAATATCAGCAAAGGCTCTGAGGAGAGGGATGTCTCTCCTTTATCCTGTTGCATATGAATCAGTTTTGGGGACCCACCAGTGATGCTAGTGGCTAAGAGCAGCTTTTGCTTTCTTGCTATTCCTTTAGAAGTGGGTGTCTATTGTTTTAAGGACTAGAAGTCTGAGATACTACTGGGTCTATATTTCTCAGCATCTTTTTCCACTTTGACTTCTATTTACATTCTCATTTTTTCTATATTGCCTTTTGGTTCTCCAATCCACTTTTTTACCATTTGTTATAGAAACTGTATGTTTCAGAATAAGACCCACAGAGAAGATTCAATATAGTGTAGTTCTTGCTATGTTTTGCAGCTGTCCAGTATTTCACCTCCCTTCCTATTTTATGGGAAATTCTACCTTCTGGCAACAAAGAAACAAGTACATAATCTAGGCTTGGCCGACTGAACTTCTAGCTAGGAAAGTGAATCTCACAGCCAGAAAAGTGGTTAATGTCTCTTTGAGTGGGGTGTGTTTCCTGGCAGGATCCGGCACTGGCAGTGGTGGCAGACATTGGCACAGGTGAAGGCGACATCCTCACTAGGTAATTCCTGCTACCTGTGCCCTGAGCTCCTCAGGCTTCTGCTCATTCTCTAAGCCTGTTGCTTCTGTCATCCCTGATTCTGGAAGACACCTGTAGCCTGCCAATAAATCTTTTTTCTTCTGAGAGTCAGAATCTGTTTCTGTTGATTTCAATTAAAAATGTTAATGATACAGGCAGTTAGCCACTATTCAGGGTAGAGCAAACTTATTGCCTCAGTTATGGCACCACACTCCCTCATATAGCTGACCTCTTTTTATGTAGTTTCCAAGTAGGGTCTTTTCTGTTCAAGATACACTATCTGGCTCAATGAATTGTGGTCAAGGTATCCAGTATGCCACATACTTTTGTGGCAACCTGTGTGCAAGATACTGGCCCTGGCTACTTTCCTTTTGAAAGGAGCTCTGTGCATGGCAAACCCTTCTGCTTCATGGACAGTATAGTAAGAAAAAAATCCATTTTTATTTATCACCTAATAATTAGCCCAAAACTTTCCATGAAACGTGGGAATTAGAGAAGAGTAAGGCATCAACTTTGTCCTCAAAGAACTTACAATCAAGTTATAACTATTTAGGAGACTGAAAATTTGTCAGAATATAAGAAATGGAAAAATAAAAATTAAAAATAAAAAGGCTTTTGGAATTTCTTTGTCTCTATTCATCTATAAATCATTTAGAATTTGAATATGTTATAATGAGAGTGTCATATAATTCAAGAAACTCTTATGGAAATAAGTGATATATATCACCAAGATTCAGCAAACCTTGACTTTTTTTTTCTATTAGTCTTTATTTTTTTTTTAATTTGACCTCAAATGTATTGAGTAGCTATGATTTTTAAAAATATGGTTTCTTAAAAAGATGGATATATAAACACAGGATGGTAATATAGCCTATAAGGAAAAATATCTTGAGGCACTGAAATGAAATTAAAATATGACTCCCTTTCTTTTTGAATATCTGCATGATTTCCATCTCAACAAGGATCTTTCATTTACCCAATTCAACTTTACAAATGTGCCTCAAGCCTACATTGCTGATAAAACAGTTGCTGAAGCTTGCATGGGGGAAATCTTCAAATTGTCTGGTATACAAGGTCATATTAGTAGTAAAAACAGATGGGTATTTACTTTTTCAATAGTCAACAAATGTAAAGTACCCAAAGGACTGCTAAATTTCAATAGTTTAAAACTTTCCTTTTTCATGTAATATGAGTGCACTATGGTGAACTTTACTGGGTTATGTTATTAATGTCTAGATGCAAAAGCATCTAATTAGATTTTTAGCTGAACTAGGCAAAGGCAGTAGCCGGCAGTACAGAGAAAGCTTTATCTCATACCTTTCCAGTCCCCAGGAACTAATGTTCCTAGATCATAATACACAGCACATGAAATCACAAACGTAACACGCACATTCTCTATTGCTTTTGTCTTTTCTTTGATAAGTAAAGGATTTGTGAGAAAGCCAACAGTTGTAGAATGTGGACCAACATTCCTAAGCAGGGCACTTGCTATCACCCTAACCATGAAGGTTTTCTGAATGGTTTCATTTTGGTAAAAGAGACAAAAAAACAACTCAGAACAATGTGCTCTACTCCAAGTATGTATAAAGTGCATGGAATCTTAGGTGCATGAATGGAAACTTTATTTCTACTTGGGGAGGAAAAGAAAAGACTTAACAGGGAAGGTGTTTATAGTTTCAAATCTTGAAGAACCCAGGAAATGGCATTAGCAGCAGCGGGGCCTGTGGATCAATACATGAAGGAGCAATATGTGGGAAAAGATACTAAACCATGGAAATTTGTAGCATGGTGGGAAATAGAAAAAAAATAGCACATATGAAGGGAACAGGGAGGAGACATGTTTAGAGGGTTTGACTAGAGTTTAGGGTGATTTTCCCAAAGAATTTGTGCCTTATCCATTAGGTGATAAGAAATATGGAAACATCATATGTTCGGATCCATGTTTCAGAAGGAAAACTCTCACAGCATTTTAAAGGAGGCATACATGTCTGTATGATGGGAAGATAAGGTACAGGGGAAGCAGAAAGGTCTAAAATAAAGGTATCAGTGAAAATCAAGAATTTCAGGTGGACTGGGAGGTCATTTTAAGGATGACTATTAAATACTTTCAAGATAAGGGCAAAACTGGAGCTGGAGAATGAAAATAAAAAATAAATCTGTGATTTCTACTTGGGGATACCAATTCCATCAGCTCAGTTAGCAAATATAAGAGAAGCAGGTTTGGGGGGCTGGGGAGAATGAATGAGTTTTATATACATCCAGCTGAAAGAGTACAGTTGACAGTATGAATGTCAGGAGAGGAGTTTTAGAAACACAGATTGGAAGTTGTCAGCATGCAGATGGTGGCCAAAGTTTTGTGACTGGACAAGATGGAAGAAAAAGAACTTAAGTCTCAGAATTTTTCATACTAAAGTGTAAAACTCCTTGCACTGTGTTATCAGGGAAAGAGGAGTATAACCACAAAAAGTAAAAGGAAAAAAGAAAGGAAAACGGTAAAGGAAAGAAAGCAGAGCAACTCCTGAAGGGAGATGCAGTGTTTGATAGCAAATAATGCCAAGAACTCAGGTAGATGAGGACTCCAATAAAGGCAATAGTTTATACCAGTTTGGGTCACTGGCAACTGATAGGTAAGGAGTTAGACAAAGTGAGGCTAGAAGATAGATTGCAATGGGTTAAGAAGTTAGTATTTACACATATCACACATATAGTCAAAGAAAGTCTTCAATAAAATTAATTTGAATTATCGGAGCCCAGAACTATGTTGGATATTAAAGTTACACAATAAATATGTTTGGATTAATTATAATTTTATGGCTAATCACACTAAGATGGTGAAAGATCATTTGCTATGTTATGAGTCAGTACATGCAAAGAGTCTGTATGATATTTTTAAAAGAATAAGTTATGGTTTAAATACTATCTCTGAATTTTTACTATGTGAAATGAATACCAGTCTGTGATCTAAAGAATAAGCTTTCTTAATTAAACATATAATAGAAGTTGAAAGCCTGGACAGGATCTGAAGAGGTTATTTAGCTCATTGCCAGAGAATATTAAAACTAACATACATACAGTACTTAATGATTTACTAAGTGCTCTCCCACATATTAATTTCACTGTACTTGAATCATTAAAGCTTTCTGTTTTATTTCAAAGTATTCCTACTGACCCTAGTGAAATCAACAAATTCAGACTAATCTCTTTCTTATCTTACCACAGATTAAAATCATTCCTATTTGTATTACCTTGAAAGAAAAAAACCACAATTGTTTATTTTATAAAATATCTTGTATTAAATATTTCCTCAAATGTTATTTTAAAGTAAGTTTTATCCTGATTAGAAAAGGATGAATTCATGACTACTTTGGTAGAAAATGAAGTCTTGAATTAAGAAGAAAACTAACAACTACTCACAATGAAATGACTAATGAACAGCAATATTAAAAGGCATACTTCTGGGAAGCCGACTTGGCTCAACGGATAGAGCATCCACCTACCACATGGGAGGTCTGCGGTTCAAACCCAGGGCCTCCTTGACCCAAGTGGAGCTTGCCTATGTGCAGTGCTGATGCACAAGGAGTGTCCTGCCACTCAGGGGTGTCCCTGGTGTAGGGCAGCCCCACATGCAAGGAGTGTGCCCCATAAGGAGAGCCACCCACTGTGCAAGAAAGTCCAGGAGACACAGATTCCCTGGCCACTGACAAGAATAGAAGCGGACACAGAAGAACACACAGTGAATGGACACAGAGAGGAGACAACTGGGGAAGGGAAGAGGAGAGAAACAAATAGATCTTAAAAAAAAAAAAAAGGTATACTTCTTTCTATTTTCTTTCAATAAGAATACACTTTCCTCAAAATTTAGGGCTAATTAGTATCTAAAATTTAGGTGCTGTTTTTACAAATTATGCATCTTTCATTTTTGCATTATGTCATGAGCATTCTCTTGTTTTATTAAACTTCTCTTAAAAATTTTAATCATTATATATAATTTCATCATATAGATATACCTTATTTTACTTAATTAATTTTCCAGCTTTTGGACTTTGGGATCGTTTCCAAATTTTATTATAAATAACACTGAAATGAAGATATTCTGGTGATTGGTACTCATACTGCCCTTGCTTTTGTTGCTAGATGTTGGGTTTATAGGCAAAATTTTTATTAAAAGCAACAAAAAGAACAAACAAAGTTTGCAGCAGCTGGAATCTATGACCCCTTAGAAGACCTTGGCATTCAGTGTCGCTGGACCTGGCAGTAGTGGAATCTTACATTGCTGCATGCCCTCATGGGAACAACTGGTGAAGGAGGCAGAAGTGGGTCTTTCAGTTGATGCAAAATAGACCAGAACTGCATGCATAACAAGTCAATCTTTAACATCTCCCCTCTCTCATGATAGCACTGCACCTTTAGGGCCTCCATGCCTCACTTACATGTAGATCTCCCCTCAGAAGCACATGTATAATTTGATTCTTCCTTAATGTTTATTTTAACCCTATGTTATTCAAAATGGGATTTTTCTGAGTACTATATACCCTAGGGAGCCCTATTAGGGAAAAAATAACAATGCTCTTACTCCACAGCCACAACTATTCCTAAATAGTTAAGAACCTGACAATAACTTACAGTACACACATAAAACATGATGCACAGTCAAAATCAGTCACTACGTAATGTGGTAGGACAGTCATATTTGTTCACTGACATTTAACCAACAGTCCAGAATTTATTAATATTGTTTCCTCTATCTGCAATAACCTTCCTCATTTATGTTTCCTGAAAATTTTATACATACTTCTACTTTGATTGCTTAATGGACGTTTACTAAGTAGATTAATGATATTTGCTATATAACTGTATAAGATGACAAAAATATTTGCAAAATATGGGTTATACATTTTCAAAGACATATTAATTAGAAAAGATGACAGAACTATATACTACTGGGAAGTGGGAAAACGGTCAGACTACATAAAATACAGGTTTGTTTTTTATAAAACATCCTTAAATAATCTCTTGCTAATCAGCTGAGAGTTATATATTCACTTTTATACAAATTTACTTAAAGCTTACTGGAATTTTACTGTGATTATGTTATAATTAATTATTAGAGAAAAAAGATATTTGTGAATTTCTAAGTTAATCATATGTATCATTTCTTCATACCAAGTGCCTTTTTAGTTTATTTCTTTGTTTTATATAACATCTAATTAAAGCTAACAATTTGTTTAAAGTGTGATAAATTAGAGCAAATGGTTCCCAAGCTGGTGAGAGAAATCTTCTAAATATTACTTCTTAGTTTTTTTGGGAATTTGGTAGGATGAACCTAAGCCTAAAACAGTTATTAAAGAAAAAGGGAAAAGGAGAACAATAGTGGTAAATCTGAATTTTGTTAAGAATGCATGAATAAGAATGAGCATTAACAAAAACAGATTTTGGGATGGAATTACTACCAGTTTGAATCCTATATTAGTTCGCTTTTATGGATAAGCCATTATGTTTGAATTATCCATTTTAGAGTGATAGCCATTTATATTATAATCACATTCAAAATCAAGTATATTTCTCTTTGGAACATAATCAGTTACAAGTGTACACTCCTACCCTCTTTATTTCTGGTATTTAATCTTTTCTGGGAAGAAATACTTGATGAGAACGCTGCAGGCTACTAACAGGTAAGGGTAAAAAACAGCTTTAAGTCATCATACATGAATGACACACCAATCAAGTATCTTACCCTATATTTAAAAACACAAATACACACACACACACACACACACAAGCAAGATGATTAGGTGACCTTCTCTTATCATATTTGTGGATTTTGGTCAATGTTAAAGTTTACAAAAGAATATAAATATTTGATATTTTACTTCTTTGATAGGTCCCTTAATTTCTATAATAACGAAATATATAATATTTCAAGAATGTGTTATCTATTTAGACTCCCTGAAAATGGAAGTCTAAACTTTAGTGCCATTTTTACTATCATGTATACATATAAAATTTTACCATACAAAGAAAATTTAACTTTAGGGGAATATACGTAATATCTCATGCTTTTTTTTTTTTTTTTTTTTGAGGTACTGGGCGGGGTCAGGGATTGACAAACCCGGGACCTTACACCTGGGAAGCACGCGCTCAACTACTTGAGCAACATCCGCTCCCCATATCTCACTTTTTAATTAGCAAATGAACAACTGTTTGAACATGAAATACTCTGTAATTCAATACGAATACAATATAACATGCAGCCATAAAAATAAACACTGGTTTTCAGGGAAACCAAAGAAATCAGACTGGTCCTGTGTTAATCAAGTAGCAGCAGCACCAAAGGAATTGTAAAGATGATCAGTCTATAACCTTTTATACCATCTTTCTGTGTTTGTTCATTACTGCAGTTATTTAATGAAGACCTGAGCTTGTGAAATAAATCTGTGCCATGGTAAACAAGAATACATTTTCATCCATATATATCTTATTAGTATAGTAGTGGGCTGTCTCCTGTACAACAAGTCCGCAACGATCTTTTCCTTACTTGGTGATACCCATTCATTACTTCATTTTCATGAACAAATATTTATTCATCAACTACTACTCTAGTTGCCTGGGCTATAGTAGTAAAGAAGTCAAAGTTACTTTTCTCATGGAGTTTTAATTCTAGTGGAAAATACACAAAGGAAAAAGTGAGTAAATAAATAATACAATCTCAAGTTGGTGCAAAGAAGAAATACATATTGGGAAGAAGATAAAGGAAAAGAGATTGACTAGGCCATGGGTGTGGTATTTTGTAGAGAGGTTGTTCAGATTAGGAAGCCCTCTAAAAAACCTAGCTCTATGTACATTCTACACTAACAAGACTTTTTTATGGTACTTTAAAATTACTTTTAATTTCATATACTTAATTTATTCTTTGCTCCTAGATTTTGAATTGCCCAAACGCAAAGACTATGTATTTTTTTCATAATATAATATCAACCTTAGGGGAAAGCATAATATTGGTATACAATAAGCATAAGAGATATTAATCATTGACTAAATATTCACAACCTTAGCTAAAACTTTATTACAATGAGATGTGACTTCAAAGCAAATGCTAGGCTGAAACTCTGAGATGCAGGTGTTATCTCAAAAAAAGATTATAAAAGTTAGGGTCATTCCTAGTCAAGTGACTCACTTATATCAGCCTTACTATATAATCAAATTTTGTTTGAATATTTAAAAAAATATTTTAATTAGAGAAGTTGTAGGGGTACAAAAAAAATCATGTAAAATACAGTGTTTTTCTATGGTTGACACTTTGCATTAGTGTGGTACCTTTGTTCCAGTTGATGAAAGAATATTGTAATTGTACTACTAACTACATAGTCCAGAGTTTACATTCAGTGTATTTTCCCCATATACCACCCTATTAACACCTTGCATTAGTGTGGTATATTTGTTTAATTCATGACAGAACATTTTTATACTTGTACTATTAACTACAGTCCATCATTTATAATAGGGTTCACTGTGTCACACTGTCGTATGCTTTATCCTTTAATTTTATTCTAGTAACATATTTGCAACTTAAAACTTTCTATTTCAACCACATTCACATATATAATTCAGTGCTGTTAATTATACTCACAATATTGTGCTACCATCACCCCATCCATTTCCAAAACTTTACAACCTAAATAGAAATTGTGTTCAAATTAAGCATTAATGCCCCATTCTTTATCCCCAACCTAACCCTTGGTAACCTATATTCTAGATTCTAACTCTATGACTTTGCTTATTCTAATTATTTCATATCAGTGAGATCATAGAATAGTTTCCTTCTATGCCTGGCTTTTTTCACTCAGGGTGATATCCTCAAGGTTCACCCATGTCACATGTATCAGAACTTCATTCCTTTTTACAGTTGAATGTTACTCCACTGTATGTATATACAACATTGTTTTTAAATCCATTCATTGGTTGATGGATACGTGAGTTGCTTCAATGTTTAGGCAATTTTGAATAACACTGCTATGAACATTGGTGTGCAAATATCTGTTTGAATCCCTTCTTTCAATTCTTTTGCATATATACCTAATAGTGGGATAGTAGTGGTATGGTAATTCTATGCTTAGCTTTCTGAAGAACTGCCAAACTGTCTTCTACAGCAGCTGCATCATTTTACATTCTCACACCCAATGCATAATTCAAATTTCTCAAGAAACTATATATTACTATATTTTATATTAGATGATTGACCAACCAATTTTTTTTCTTATTCTTATTTTTTTAATAAGGGAAGGAACCTGGAACCTTGTATATGCAAAGCAGGTGCTCAACCACACTGAGCTACACCTATTCTGCACCAATCAATATTTGAAACTGGAAATATCTGCACTCATTTTCACATGGACCATGGTCAAGTAGTGAGAGTTTCTTCACAAAGGAGAGCTTGAGGAAGAGAAGGAGGGAAGGAAAGACAGAAGGGAAGGAGGAAAGAAAGTAGGCTAAGGAAGACTAGACTTAAGAAACTGAATTGACTTATCCACAACCTTATGGCTTAGGATTTTTTGCTACAAATTAAATAATGGTGCCATCTGTTTAGAGTGGCCTAAGAGCAAGGAGCAGTTTTTCTTTATTTAGATATAGGATAATACAAAGATTAATTGAATGCCTTTGCTTTAAAAAATTTTAACTGATTAAATTTCTACTTAAAAGCTATGTAATATTGCATAGAGGAGGAATTCAGAGAAATATAACTCAATAGTACTAATGGAGATTTCTTATTGCTCTATTATACAGGCATTTTTACAACAAAACAAAGAATACTTATTTCACTCGCTGTCAAGTTTTATATTTCCAAGTCCTTTTTATTCCATCTGAGAGTATTATTGTTGACTATCTTTTAATTGTGTTCCTAGGAATATGGAGATTGCACTTGGAATTTCTGGGCTAGATCTACTCGTCTGGAGGGATACACCCATGTTGGCTAGCTCTGCTATTTAGAGCACTGAGATCTGAAATGCTTCCTTAAAATGACGGCATATCCAGTCTATGTGTGGGATCTTTGAGCCTGTTCTCCTGCTTCTCTTCTACAAATTATCTTCTTTAATGGGGGTAGATTACTTATGCAAAATGTAAAAACAGCTAAATAAAAATGTACAAATAAGAAATAATAACCAAAATTTCTCACAAAGGCACTCAGTTTTTATTGAAGATGCATACACACATACATATATATCTGTATCTAGATCTATCCACATATGCATATATGCATATATATTTATAGTAAATATGATAAAGATGGTAGTGCTATCAAAGTAGGACTAAGAATAATACTGCTCTAGACACATTTTTTTGAGCTAGGGATTCTGTCTTTGAAGGACAGACCATTGTGTTTGGTTCTGTACGGTTCTCTGTATTAAAGGCATTTCCATCCGATCCAAGCTAAGTACTCTGTCTTCAAGCTTGAGAAACATGACTACAATTCAGGATAGGTATCAAGAAATGATGGTGGTGTGTGGCATGTGGCAGAGATTAAATAATTGCCATTTATAACACTCCTGGTATAGTAATAGAAGTAATATAAATCAAAGGTTTTGGGAAAATAAACGATACATGCATAAGTCAATGAATAAGTAAATATTATTATTGATAAGTACACTGAAAAACACCAAAGAAGCAAGAATTAAAGAAAACTTCTACATACTATAAAAAATTTCTGATATTTACAGGCTTTAACAGAAGAAGTTTCAAGTATTGGTGAATGATCCCATAAAACATACATAAGTTTAAAAACTTGAATCATGCAGTGAGGCTGGTGTGAGCAAGTATGTTCCCTGGCTAGGACTGAGTCCAACTTTCAAAAGCTTTTAGCACCTACATTGATGTGCTTGACTTAGAAGTACGATATGTTTTTGAACTGATCAAAAAACCATGTATAATGACCCCCAAAGAAAGCCAACTGCTAATGCTTATGATAGATATTAAGGAAGAGTGAAACAGCTGTTAAAAACTGATGGGCTTTAGCCAGAAAATAGAAGTTCTGGAGAAATTTGGTGGTGACTCAGACAAAATTGAGTCCAACATATGCTCCGCATGGGGAAAAAAAAAAAAAGGTATTTGAAACTGTTTCAACCAATGCTCAATTCAAAATTTATGTTAATAGCATTACAAATGACTTTAGTTCTGTTTCTATAGAATCATTAGGGGTCTAGAGGGATCATTTAAATAATTCAGTTATACTTTGCTAGATTTTATGAGGAAAATTATATATTATAGTGATACCTGGGGATTTTAAAAGGTCTTAGAATATATCCCTTATGAATAGCAAAATCTCAACACTTGTAGATTTATTTTTCCCCGGTGATTTCTTGTCACTTCTTCAGTAATTGTTAAAATTTAGCTTACTCAGCTTATTACAGGATCCTTAAATTTTTTCAAGATGCAGATTTTTTTTACAAGTTATTGATACATTTGACAGTAAATGCTTAGAAACTTAAGACTTAAGATGCTTTAAGATCTCAACTTCTCCAGACATCCAAGCATGGGCCATGCTTAAAGGTATAACTCCTACTGCTGTTAATTCCTGCTGCTTGGTCGTTATTTGATTCCTTTTTCTATAACAAAAAAACAAAAACCAAGAAAAACAAACAAACAAAAAAAAACTATGGCAGGTATTATGAGAGTTATGAGCATGCATATTATATTGGTTTGTGGTTAAAAGTAGTAGGAGGGAATATAAGGCCCAAATAATGACAGTACAGGATAATATGGGTTGGGGAAGATGGTACCCAAGGCAAAATGGAAAGAATGTGAGCTTGAGATCACCCAAATCTCTGTTCTGCCCTGCCACTTACCAGCTGTATGATAGCTACCTAGCCCATAGTAAGAGACCAATAAATTACAAAATTTCAATGTAAGTGGCACAAACTGCAATAGGAATTAGAGATGGGCAAGATCCCTTTGGAGAGTGGTGATCAGTGGGGAACTTGGACAGGAGCAGGAAGAATGGATAGACGGCTGGACGAACACTGGCAAGGAAATGTGTCTCACGAGACAAGCATAAACCAAGGGCTTTAGAGAACAAGAGAGCCTGACGCATACTGCGTCAGAGTTGTAACAGGAAGTTTCTGTGGAGAGGTAGGGGGAAATCAGACTAAAACGGTAGGTTGGTCATGGAAGACAGCACGCCCGGTCTGTGGTAAGCTTCTAGACGGAGCACTGCCTCTGTTTTTCATCATGCTTTCCTTGCAGCCTGCATAGGAAACTTTGCTGACAGCTATTGTACAGGCTGCTTCCCAAATTTAATAAGAAGATGTTGCCTAACTTGGAAGCAGAGCCTCCCCTCTTCTTTCTATGGTTACAGTTTATCTAATCAAACCCAGCTCATCAAATTTCCAGAACAGTTGTTCTCAAAACTGGCTGTGCATCAGAATAACTTGCAGAGTTAAACACAGACACACATATACACACATGCAGATACCT
The DNA here is from genome assembly GCF_030445035.2 of Dasypus novemcinctus. NCBI lineage: Eukaryota > Metazoa > Chordata > Mammalia > Cingulata > Dasypodidae > Dasypus > Dasypus novemcinctus. The sequence continues at coordinate 28,160,414 of NC_080681.1, read as the reverse complement.
TGGATCCAGACTTTCTGAATCACAATTGCAAGGAAGAGGGGTCTAGGCATCTTTTTCTGTTGTTGTTGTTTTTTTCCCTAGGTACTAGGGCACAGGATTTGAACCTGAGACCTTGTATGTGGGTGGGTGGCGCTCAACCACTGAGCCACATTGGTTCCCCTGCATTGTTTTTTTGTTTGCTTGTTGTTTTCTTTCTTTCTTTTTTTTTTTTAGGAGGCACCAGGGACTAACCCTGGGACCTCTCATGTGGGAAATAGGCACTCAACTGCTTGAGCCACATCGCTCCCCTAGGCATCTTTTTCAAGGAGCTCCACAGGTGGTTCTGATGTTCAGAAATGAGGGAGGGAAAATTTTTAGCAGATATGTTTTTATGAATCCTTTAAAATATGAAGTTGGTTGCCATTTCTGACATAAGAGTGCCCTTGCTTCACCTAGGGATCACTGTATATTTCTCCTTAAAACAACTGAGTGTGGGAAACGGACTTTGGCCCAGTGGTTAGGGCGTCCGTCTACCATATGGGAGGTCCGCGGTTCAAACCCCGGGCCTCCTTGACCCGTGTGGAGCTGGCCATGCGCAGCGCTCATGCGCACAAGGAGTGCCGTGCCACGCAAGGGTGTCCCCCGCGTGGGGGAGCCCCACCCGCAAGGAGTGCGCCCGTGAGGAAAGCCGCCCAGCGTGAAAAGAAAGAGCAGCCTGCCCAGGAATGGCGCCGCCCACACTTCCCGTGCCGCTGACGACAACAGAAGCGGACAAAGAAACAAGACGCAGCAAATAGACACCAAGAACAGACAACCAGGGGAGGGGGGGGAATTAAATAAATAAATAAATCTTTAAACAAACAAACAAACAAAAAAACAACTGAGTGTATCATCATATAGTGTTAAATGTAGTTCAGTGGATACTCAAAGAGCCAACTCCATTTCCTATAGATCTCTTTGACTCAGTTGGTTCCCTGAGTCCTCAACACAGTTCAACACACAAGTACTGAGGGCAACTCTAAAAATCTTACCTTTTACAATAACATATAGTTATTGTAACAATAGTACATTTGCTGCATTATACACGCCTTTTCAAGGCAATGACACCTACCTTAATTTACTCCTTATTTTCTTTTATTTTTTCAGTGCTCCACCTTCATCCCAGTTATCTAGGCTACACATCCTTCTATCTCTACTAGATTTCCATGGGTTGTTTTCTTTTCTCATGCCCACTGCCCCATCCTATGTCTCATTATCTCTTGGCTAAAAAGTTATAAGCAGTTTAATAATTTTCCCTATAAAGAATATTTACATTTTAAAAGTGAACTCCAGAAAACAACATTGCGACAATGTCTCTGCCTCATAACAGGACTTGATAATAGTGGAAAACTGAAATACCATAGCACAATAGTAGAAAAATATATTTGAGCAATGAGGTCTTTATTAAGTTCTTCTTGAATCACACCTTGTAGGCAATTCAAAGCCTAACCAGGGGCAGGTGGGTGAGTGGATATACTCAATTTTGAAAGTGTTTCAGCTACATTTTAAAAACGACTGCAAAGATGATTTAAGGAACTAAATATAGCAAAACTGCTATTACTTAAACCTAATGGTGTTAATTCCTAGTAGGTGCTCATTAAGTGTTTGTAGAATTAATGGACGAAGGAGTACACTAACAAATTTAAACAGTGTAAAGGAAAGAATTGAACTAAGAGCCAGGAAACCTGGGTTCTAGTCTTATGAATGAGATAAAAATTGACAAGAAATGGAGGGGGTGGGGCGGGGATTGAAGTGGTCTGAGAAATGAGAGGTGAACCAGAAAAGTACAATTTTACAGAGATAGGAAATAATTTCAAGAGGAGTAGAAATAAAGTCAAATTCTGTGCAGGATATAAGAGGGTAGAAGATTAGGAAAATGTCCTTGGTGACACCTCCGGTACTGTTTTGAGTAGAGTGGAAGAAAAGTAGACAGGAGTTTGTGGGGTATGAGTGGTGAAGAAGCAAAGACAGTTTTCTGGATGAAGGGTAATAGAAAGATGAAGAAAAATGGAGAGAACTATTGAGAGGGTCATACTACTGAATCAAAATTTCCTCTGAGGATTTTAACATGTGTATGAGACAGTGGGAAGGGACCTCACAGAGGGAGGAATGCAAAATATAAAAGATGAGAGAGAGGAAGACATTGAAGAAGCTGGTGAGGCTGGGATCAAGGGCATGAGCAAAGACATCTGTCATTGAAAGGAGGAGGGCTCTTCTGTCTGAGGTCGGGTTTAAGTGGAGTGCTGAACAGAACTAAGTATTTCAGGGGAGCCCCAGTGGAAGCAGACTTCCTCAGGAGTCCACCAAATGCCTTGTTTTACTCCCTATCCAAATAATGCAACTAATTGCTACACCCCCAGAGCTCTCCGTGACACGTGGGCCTGGCTCTGTGGTATAACATGTCTGATTCAGTTCAGCCTCTCAACATCGTGCTCTAAGGCAGACGACTTTTAAAGAGGTCTTAGTGGATGGGCTGAACTCTTATGCCTTTGCTAATAAACAATTAAGGCAGGACAAAGGGAAGAATCACTACTCAAACAACATATTTATGAAATTGGTTTCCATAAAGGAAATCAATAGAGAGCTGCATATGATTTTATAAAATTTATTTCTTTTTATTATAGTTATAGATTTACAGAAAGATCATGAAGAAAGCAGAGTTCCCATATACCTGCCTTCATTTTTTTTTTTTGAAGAGATTAATCTTCCTGCCTTCATTTTTAACATTTTTCAATAGTGTGGTACATTTGTTGTGACTGATGAGAGAATATTATTATAATTATACTACTAACTATACTCTATAGTTTACATTAGGGATTACTGTTTGCATTGTACAGTCTTAAGGTTGTTTTCATTTTTAAATTTTTTATTCTAACAACAAATATACCACCCCAAATTTCCCCTTTTAACCATATTCAGATGTATAATTCATTGGTGTTAATCCCATTTACAGCGTTGTGCTGTCATCGCCAGTTTACACGACCAAAACTTTCCCATCACCCCAAACAGAAACTCTGTACCAGTTAAGAATTAACTTCCCATTCCTTGCTCCCAACCCTACCCCTAGGAACCTGTACTCTAGTTTCTGACTCGATGAATGTGACTTGGTAGTAATAATCCAAACAAAATAAAAATGAAAAATTGCATAAGGTAAAACGTTTATGTTTGATGACATTACTGGAAACCGTGAAATGGAGTTTGGGAAGACGGGAAGATGCCAGGGTAACACAATGCCTAAAATAAACTTCTGAAGCTTTGAGTTCCTCAGAGCAGTGAGCAAATATGAGGGTTCACTGACTGTAGGAATGGGTGAAAAACAGAAGTCCCAGGAGGATCTGAAATTAATACAGCAGATTCCTTGGCTGGTAGAGAGGGTCCAGCCAAACAGTGCCAGTGGAGCTCTACTAGTACAAAGAACATTGGCAGTCCTTTGGGAGGTGGTCTATTCCTGCTGCAGTAGGCAGTCCAGGTACAAGGGAAAGATGCATAAAGGGGATAAACTGCTCCTGGTATGCATATTTTGGAGGAATTACTTTTTTCGACTTGTATTTAGGGAGTGCTACTATCTGCCCTCATATTGCTCTGCAATCCACTCACTAGACAAAACTGCCATAGCAGAGAACCTCAAAACCTGGCCTGTTCGTGTGTTGACAAAAACCTACATTACAGGGAAGCCAAAGAAAAATTACAACCTATTTCATAGACTCCATAACTCCTGGGAGGGTGGTCAAGCCGAACAGGTAGCAACTATTAAGGGAGAACTAAAGAACGAGACCGAGGTGAACATTAATTTAAATATAATGTGTACTCTCAAGGAGATGCAATTAGGAAATAAAAAAAATAATTACTTGAACTAACAATAATGATTTTCACAGCTCTAAAATTAAATAGAGGAATTGAAAAACAGAGTAGCCACTGCTGAGAACTGAAATTAGTTGTCTGGATGATCAAATGAAAGGGGAAAAAATGAAAATTAGAGATAAAGTAAAAGACTTAGATGAAGATTCAGGTTACATAATATGCAAAGAGGAGATCCATATGGGGAAAAATTGATTATGGAACAGAAGTGATAATCAAGAAAATAACAGAATAAAAATTTCTGTAGTTGAAGAAATACTTGTGCCTTTTGTCTGAATGGGCTCACGACTCAGACAGGATTAATTTTACAAAAAGCCACACACCTAGACATAGTCAGCGGAAATGTCTGACCTCCAATGCTAATGAAAAAATCTTTCTTCTATACAGAACAAAAAATAGTTCTCTCACAAAAGAAAGATTATCTGACTATGCTATTTAAAGAAAAAGACTGTGATCCAAGAATTTTTATACCAGCCAATATAAGACTCATATGTTAAGGAAAGAGGATAATGGCTTTCAACATTAAAGAATTCAGAAAATATGCCACCCATGTAGCGATATCTTATCTGAAGAAAATACTCAATGAAGTACTCCCAACATCATAAAAATTCCACCAGAACCAAATCTCTTCTTGCCAAGAGGAAAGAACAGTGCAATAAAAAAGTGATTATTTTAAAAGATATCATCATGTGATAGGAAAAAAAAAAGTGATGAGCAATGTGTTTTAATTTATTTGATAATAATTCTATAACTAACACTGGGATTAGACATGATAAGGATTCTTAAAGAAAAATGTAAAGAAAAGTTTAACAACATCCTGCAACTAAAATTTCTCGATCCCTCAGCAAAACCCAGGAATTGTGGAGGGAAGCAAGTGGTAGAAGGAAGGAGAGGTCTAAAACTCTTTAAAGGAGGTACAGGGAAGAGGTGTTCAGGTGGGTAAAATGGGGCAAGTCAGCTGTCCTGTTGAGGCTGTCATCATTACTGAACTTGATATAGTATTAGAGAAACACCTCTTTACCTTTCACTGTGAAAAGTAGAAGACTGAAAGTTCCAAATTATCAGGAAAGGAGAAAAAAAAAAAACAAGAAAAATTGAAAAAACAACAAAGTGAACATAAAACAATATGAAGAAATAAAATCAAATAGATCAGTTATCACTACATGTGTGAATAAATTCTGTTAAAGAGACATCCAAATTGTGTTAAAAATCAAATGAAACATCTAGAATAGAAAAAACAAAAAGAAAGAAGGAATAAAGGAATGGAAATATTAATGTTAAGAAAAAGCAAAATTCAAGGCCAAAGTATTAATGGAAATGATATTATAAATGATAACAGTTACACGATTACCAAAACTATGTACATAAACTGCCTATCAAACAAGATGATGGCAAATAGCATAAGGCTTTTCATTCTAGGCAACAAATGGGGAACTATATAAAAAGAGAATTACAGTGAGAGATTTTAGTAGATCTCTTTTAGACTTTGATCAGGGAGACTTAACCTAGCAAAGACGAGGATAATTCGAGTGGTACAATTAACAAGTTTGATTTAATAGATACTTGTGAAATTGTGTAACATACTTAGCAAATGTATTTTTCTCATTCATGCAAGTTGATTATACTAGATGTACAGTTGGACATAGAAAGAACACCCTAGCAGTTTTCTCAAAATAGCTGCAGTCTACACTGAATTATTTGACTAGAATCCAATAAATCTATGTATTAATCACCACAAGGTGACTTACCTCGCTCTTCCCACTGCTGATATTTGCAGGAGAGCAAGAATAAAACAGAATTACAGGGAGAAACTGATTCAATCGATGGAGAGAGTACTCTGGAATCAGGTCTTTTTCTTCAATTTTCCCTTAGGTCAAATTCTACTACCATTCCCATGGCTTGCCTCTGAGTCAACAATTTATCTTATTTGGATTAAGCTAGTTTCAGTCTTCTTTTTATATTTTCAATCAAAAAGGACCAAGTAATATAAGGCTTGCTCTTTCTCTTTCTCTCCACATGTAGTAAATAGATATACTGAATGGATGAGCACCTCACATGTCAGGAATATATTCAGAACTGAATATAATGTGAGCAAGGTCCCTGGAGGTGCTGCCTATTCTAGAGTCTCTATTTTTACTAGAATGGACAAAGGGATCCAGTCTGGGTTGGGAGGTGAAAGAACTCAGAAAACCCAAAAGGCTCATATATTCATAACGCGTCAAGAATTTTGAAGTTCAGGGCCTTGCATTAACAGCAGGAGTAAGGGTAAAAGTGGTTTTGTCATTATATAAATCTCCCTATGTGATATCATATTCTCCAAAATTTCTTCCAGTATCTATGTACTGGTAACCTCCCCAAGACACAATCCTCAACCCGGGCCATTCCTCCAATCTTAGATTTGTGGACAAAAGTACCTGTTTGTAAGAAAGTTTATAGCAAAATTTCTAATCCATAACTAGGAAACATATAGGACCTCATGGCATACATTTTTGCTTCAACCAACCTTCTGGCTTCAGTTTAATCTTCTCCACTCTAAAGTTGTAGCTCCTATTTATTGCAGTCTTATAATGAACCAGGCACTGTAGCATATGCTCAATGCATTTATTTAACCCTCACAACAACAGGGTGAGGTACAAAGAAAATGAGAATTGAGAATTCAAGGTCATATAGTAAGCCAATAGTTCAAATACGACTTGAACCTGGATACAGACATTCAACAAGATTCAAAATCACAATGTAATCTTCCCCTACATCTGCTCTTCCTACTATAAGCCATCTCAGCAGGTAAAGTATGCATGAGACAGGACTCCTATGTATCTCTCAAATTGTTCTTTAGCTCTCTAGATACCATTACCTGAGTTCAGGCTATCATCATCTGACTGGTACAACAGTTTTCCAACTCATATTCTCTCAGTTGGCTTTGTTCCTTTCCAATCTGTTCTCTATAGAACACCCAAATAGATTTTCTAAAAATCAATCCGATCATTTCACTTTCTTGCTTAGGACCTTCTGATGGTTCCCTAATGCTTCCTCAGTATGCCATACATTCCTTACCTACTCTTACTGCTTCTTACCTCTCCTTCACATGTGTGGGAAACACAGAACTGTTCATGTATTTTTAAAATACATCTTGCTGTTACTCACTCTGTGCCTTGCTCTCTTTACAAGACTGCCTTCTCTTACACACTGCTTTCCATTTCACCCCTTTCTGCCCACAGTTTAAACCTTCCTCTTCCTTTAGAGCAATATAGTAGCAGTATTATAGTAGTATAATGCTACTAAGGTACTTCTCTGTGTCTTTACATAGCATAGCCTATAATACTATTTTGTTGCTGGTACTGAATAATCAGTTTTCTTATCTGTTTCTTCAACTAGAGAATAAACTTCCTAATACCAAGGACTGTGTCTTTTATATCATCTAGGACAAAGACTTCATACACAAAAACATTCAACTAACACTACCTATAGAATAAGGCTGAGGAACAAGACAAGAAAATGGAAAGGAAGACTGAGACCACATTTTCAAGGTCCCTATATAAATCACAATATCTCACAAAAAAAGTGTAAATAAGCACCAGAGTTTTTTCCTTGACCAAACTTGACCAAACTTTCACTAAGAAACATAGCTTTTCATTTTTGTCAACACTATTATTAAAGTTCATGGAAACATCTCCAATTATATCATGTTGAATTGTAAAGACACTAAATTACAGTCGGTATCTTTTTATTTATTGCTCTATGTACAAGACTTGAGAAGTAAGACTTTTCTCATGAATGCTTCTTCTCATCTCCAAAATAGTTTACTTTAAAAGATCTGTTGAATATTGGATATTAGCAGGAGCTCATGGGACTTTCACATCTCTAAATTTTTCACTGAATGCATTCAGACCACACCATTAAAGTTTAACATTTTGAGTTCTTTGGCTTAGTTTAGAAAGGGTGAAATTTACCTTAAAAAACTTTTTACTTCCAAAAATTAATTCCTTTATCTCAAAACAGATAAACATTACAAGCTGGTTTGAACAGCTGGTTTCCTAGTCAGTGATTTTACACTTATGTTTCTCTCAATGAAGATAGGCACCTCTTTTTTGTTGTTAGTGTTACTGCAGAAGTGAATCTTTTATAGATGAAACCTAACTATTACAGTGGTGTCCTACAGCCAACTCCTGTTTAAGCTTGAAATTTGCATGGTGGGAGTAGTAATACCACGGAAATCAGCAAATGATACAGATCAAGATTTGTTTTCTGCAGAGCTAGTTTACCAGCAGACTATTGAATTTTCTACAAACTAGTTGATTTGACAAAGTTTGGGATCTCATATCCAATGGGAAAGAATAAATTAGAAAAAAAGTCTATTAAAACTGTGATTATGCTCCTTTCAAGTAAATGAATTTATTTCAGAGAACAACAGCTGTGTTTTTTTGGTAAGTCATGGAGTCCTTAACATTTTGGAAAATGATAAGCCTGAAAACTCATCTTATAAAATTATAAACTGAAAAAAAAGTAGTGCTTTAGCTTAAGGCAAATAAAAAAGATGATCTTGTCTTCTTTCCTCTTTTTAATCACTCAAAATCTTGTAATATCAAATCATTTCAGCTTCTACTTCCAAGAACAATCAATTTAATATTTCAAATGATGGTATGAATGACATTTTACTGAATAAGAATTTTTCATATTATAATAAAATTTTGGGACCTGTTATTATCATACAGTTTTAAAAAAAACTACCAAAGCTTTTTCTTTCTGATAAAGCACTGAAACATTATTACTTCATGCAGCTTAACAATACTAGGCAGAAGTAGACTTATTTTTTTAATGGGGTTAATCAATGTCTAGTCAATTATAGCCAATATTAGGTTCAGCACTGGCAAATATGCTTATCAAAGTCATGCATGAGAACATGAACGGGAATCCCTTAGTTTCATCCATAAAATGCCTAGAAAAATAAGAAAGGTAAAGACAAGGTCAAAACTGAGCACTGAAACTTTTATACTGATGAATGTACAGAAGTCCAAAAGATGGATATGTATTGGGAATTGTAGTTGTGATGAGAAGGCTGTCAGTTAACATGCAGAACTCTGGCTCTAAAGGTTTTGAGTTGTTTTTATTTAGTGGACTTTGCAATGACTGACCTTGCCAGCTGATGAAGAGACTTATCATCATCGGTCCTCCACCCCTTACCCCTTACTATCACTCCCACTCTAAGAAGGACAATTCCATTTATTTTATGACAGAGCCTAATTTGGGGAGACTGGATGAAGCCTGCTATATCGCCTATATGTGACATCAGTATTTGATGTATTTTGAAAAGTATTGTTAAAACAAAGAACAAAATTAAAAAAAAAATAAAACAAAAAACTCATTAAATCTGCTGTGATTCAGTACATTTTCTTAGTATTATAAAGATCTTCTGATATTCTTGTGTGTGTGTGTAATTGTCTCAGCTGTCTTCTATGAACTGAGAAAGGCCTTCTTTTGTTTGAATGTGACAGATCAGTTAGAACTGTGGCAACTACCATTTACAAGTATTGATTTCGATGTGACATTAAAGGCCCAAATTTAACCATTATTCTCTTCAATTGTCACAAACAAAGGTTAATAATAGTTGAGTTTGGACTGAAGGAATCAAGTGAAGATTGCCAACTGAAATTAGCAAGTTGCTCCTCTCTGAGTCACAAGTCAGTACAGGGCTCTATATTCCTCAGGTTATATATCTATATATTATCATCATTTTAAGAATGTGCCTTTCTCTAAAAGTCATATTTGAAATCCAGAAAATGAAAATGTAGTTTCCTAAGAAATCATGCTATTTGAAATAATAAATAATTTAAAAATATATTTTCCTTGCAGAGTAAAAACCTCTTGTTTTGTTACTTCTATTGCAGCAAAATAATGTTTCTCATAACTGTAAAAAGTGGTATGTAGCATGATTAAACAATATTTCAACCCTTTAGTTCACACAGAGGTTACCAGCTACAGGGGAGAATGGTTTGATTGGGTTTATGTCTTCCATGAGAAATTCTAAAGGAAAGCATGCAACTCTTTTAAAATATGAGTGCTGAAGCTACAAATGGCTTTCTCTCATGGGCAGGTATGAAAGAACAAAGTCCCTTTACTATAATAAATAGGCAAAAAATAGCTGATAAGAAATCATAAATCTTTACAAAAGCAATAGCAAACTTAAAAAGTCTACAAGTCTTTACAATTCCAACTTGCTTATATTTATATCATGATTTACTACCTTTTAGCCTATTGGTAAATGGCAAGTAAGGTTTCATGTGCTGTGCCCACTGTAAAACTTTTTTGAACAAGCATCTTATTTTGAAAACCTATTTCAGTAATTTTAGTTAGTATTGATACATCATCATTCAATTTTATAGAATACTATCAAATTATACTCATTAGGTAGAAACTACCCTTTCTGACTATTTCATAAATAGAAAGCTGATATTAACCAATGGGTTTCAGATAATTTATCATTATTTCTAATATCATGATGAGAATCTTCCCAAAAGTTGACCTGTACCTGCCAGTAACCTTTCTTAAGAATTCTGGAAGTAGGGCAATATGACTCCAAACAAACATGGTTTAATTTTTAAATAAACAGACCAACATTAGGGTCTGAGTTAATGCCATACAATAGCATTTCATAGCTCTTAGATAGCAATAATGGTAGTAAAATCATTTTAATTACAAAATCACAACCTGTGCAAAAATATCCTCCTTTTACATTCTGACTTATTAAGATTAGTTATAGGGAAATGGACTTGGCCCAGTGGTTAGGGTGTCCATCTACCACATGGGAGGTCTGCAGTTCAAACCCCGGGCCTCCTTGACCCGTGTGGAATTGGCCCATGCGCAGTGCTGATGCGCTCAAGGAGTGCCGTGCCACGCAGGGGTGTCCCCCGTGTAGGGGAGCCCCACACGCAAGGAGTGCACCTGTAAGGAGAGCCACCCAGCGGGAAAGAAAGTGCATCCTGCCCAGGAATGGCGCCGCCCACACTTCCCGTGCCGCTGACCACAACAGAAGCAGACAAAGAAACAAGACGCAGCAAAGAGACACAGAGAACAGACAACCGGGGGAGGGGAGGGAATTAAAAATAAATAAATAAATCTTTAAAAAAAAAAAAGATTAGTTATATTTTAAAACATGTATAAAGTAAGAAATGAAATTTCCCCCTTCCTAAATTCAGAGTTCCGACTGCTGGGAGTATTGGTGCACCCTCCCTCCCTCCCTCTGTCCATCTCTCTATTTTTTTCTTTCTTTGAAGTGAAAAAAAATCTCAACATTTTATTATCTTCATAATAAAACAAAAAATGAAACTTAGAACTGTATCGCTGGGCCCTTTCTCTTCTTTCTTGCCTCCTCCCCCAGGTACAAACGTTTGCATCCCTTAACAGCAGTTAGGCTTAACACGTTCAAGGTTCCAGCCTTCACATGATCTTCTTTGTACGTTTAGACTTTTTTGGAAAAATTGGCTTATTCCACCCACTATAGCTTTGCTTTTCCAAGATATACAGAGATTCCTTGCCCATCTTATATTGTGTCACTTAGGAGGTTGATGATTGCCACACTTCTTACAGAAAGTTCAGTGGCTTTTAGTTCTAACCATGTTTGTTAGAGTGCTATCCATACTGAAAAAAAACAAAACAAAACTACCCACCCTGTTCATTTTTCACCCTGTATTACAAAGGTACATCTGTATATACTCGTATACTATGGTTATTTGAGAAAAATTGATTTGATTACTCTCCCTACATATAAACACATCTCACACATTGATAAATGTACAACTGGTTTTTTTTTTCTTTTTATTCCTGATTAATACATATGTATCCTTTTTAACAGCAGCAGAGTATTCCATTGTATAGATGTGTTATAATTTACTCAGCCATCCCCCTAAAAATGCACATTTTTTCCAGTTTTTGTGTTATTATAAAACAACTTCTCTAAATGCTAATAAAAAACTGCCTTTCCATCTTTATGCATATGCAATGACTTTAAGTGGGTAGATTCCTAGAATTGAATTGCGAAAAGTGCATGCCACCCTAAACTTTAATTAAATGCTGCAAAATATTTTCCAAAGGGTGGTACTAATTTTCTTTTTAAAATGCCTGCTCACTTTCACCCTCAATACTACGGAAGGCTATTATGAATTACCATTTCAAATGGCGAAAAATTTAATATCTGTGTTGGTTTACTTTTCATTTCCATGTCGACCACTTAGGTTAGATATTTTTCATGTTTACTGGGCACTTGTCATTCTTTGAATTATCTATCCACTTTTTATTGGTTTGCTTGTCATTGTCTTATTAATTGGTTAAAAATCTTTTTATCACTTTTCCATATTTACATGCCTAATGCATGCTCTGTTATCTTCTATGAATATTTAGAATCAAGCAGCCCATTTTGTTTTGCCACTGTATCTCTTCACTAAACAATACAGTCTCAACATTTTTCCATACCTTTAAATGGTCAGTCAAAACTGTGGCATTCAAAGTTTAATTAAAAAAAGAAAGAGGGAGAGAGAGACAGAGAGAGAAAGGAGAGAGAGAGAAAGAGGAGGGGGGAGGAGGAGGAGAAAGAAAGAGACAAAGAGAGAAGGGAGGGAGGGAAGGAGGCACAGAGGAAGGAAGGAAAGAAAGAGAAAGAGGAAATATTGAAATCCTTTCACTAAGTAAATTTTCATTTTAGAAATTCAAAATAAAAATGAATCAAAGCAGAGCTGATGGATCAGCTGTCCCTCATAACTCATATATTATGTTTAATAATAACAATTTAAAAAGTGGAAAATGTCTTTTAATTGACAAGTGGAAAATAACAGGAAAAAAGTGATAGGTACCTCAATTGCAAGTATTGGTGCAAACATGTTATCCTTTTATGTTACATATATCTTCATCTTCATTGCAACTCCATAAGAAGAGTGCTATTATTAACCCCATTTTACAGAAAAGGAAATAAATGTAAAGTCACTTGCTTTAGATGACAACAAATAGTTTAAATGAAGCCTGAATTCAGCAAGCAATTTTTGGACTCCTAGCCATCAAGCAACCTGCCTAATGGAAGCATAAAAGCAACAATGAAATCATTTATATTTGGGACATATGTTTTTTGAACTATTTTTCCCATGGCTTTTTTCCACAACATGTCATGGGAATTAAAAAATAATAATTTAAACTGAATAAACAAGAATATTTATAAAATATTACACATGTATTTTTCTATGTTTCTATGTCTCATTCCCTTATTTAAAACATAGTTTTAACACTTACACCTTTAAAGACCATATAATATAGATTTAAGTGTTTTATATTATATATACACGGAATGATACTCACTTTTTATCCCAAGATTATGTTTCTGAATCCATTTATGCTTCTGCATGTATTTGTATACGATTCATTTTTCATTGCTCTATATTATTCCATTGCATAACTATATTACAAGTTTTTCTATTCTATTGTAGATGGACATTTGGTTGTTTCTAGTTTTTATGTTATTTTTTATCTCTTCTCTGAAGTGACCAATCTTTTTGCCTTTTTATTCAGTTGTCTTTTAATTCTTAATTTGAATACATATATACTTCTAAACATCAATCCCCTTTCAGTTATACGTAGAAATTGATATTTTTCCCAATTTGAAGCTTGTCTTTTCACGCTCCTCATGATACCATTTGATTAGCACAATTTATCTTTTCTTTTATGATATGTGCTTTTTCTGTTGTTTAAGGAACACTTCCAAATCATAAGGTCAGTAAGATATACTCTTATGTTGTTTTCTAAAGGTTTATGGGGGAGGCGGACTTGGCTCAATGGTTAGAGTATCCGCCTACCACATGGGAGGTCCACAATTCAAACCCAGGGCCTCCTTGACCCGTGTGGAGCTGGTTCATGTGCAGTACTGTTGCGTGCAGGGTATGCCCTGCCACGCAGGGGTGTCCCCCACGTAGGGGAGCCCCACGTGCAGGGAGTGCGCCTTGTAAGGAGAGCCGCCCAGTGCAAAAGAAAGTCCAGCCTGCCCAGGAGTGGTGGCACACACACAGAGATCTGATGCAGCAAGATGATGCAACAACAACAACAACAACAAAAGAGACACAGATTCCCAGTGCTGCTGACAAGGATAAAAGTAGACAGAGAAGAACACACAGCAAAATGGACACAGAGAACAGACAACTGGGGGGTGGGGCAGGGCAAGGGGAGAGGAATAAATAAAAAAATAAATCTTTAAAAAAAAAGGTTTATGGAATTGTCTATCACAATTAGGTCTTCAACTTGCTTGTAGTTGTATATAGATACAATTGTCTCAGTACTATTCAGTTCAATACTTCCTCAACTGGTTTGCAATGACAGCTGTGACATAAATCAAGTTTTCACATATATCTGGATCCTTTTATGGGCTCGCTATTCTGTGACTTTGCTTGATTTATCTAATCCTGTGCTCAAACCACTGTCTTAATAGGTATAGCTTTGTAAGAATGATTAAGGTCAAGATAATATATGTTAAGCATTAAGAACAGTGTTTAGCACAGAATAAATGCTATAAAAACATTCCATTGTTATTGTCATTCATTACTGAATCAAATTATTGAATGCCTTGGCTGTTCTTGGTCTTTTTATTATCCATATAAACTTTAGAATCAGTGACCAATTTCAACAACAACAAAACTCTACTGGAATTCTAATTGGGTTTGTAGTGAATCTATAGAACAATCTGGAAAAAACTGAAATCTTTATGTTACAATATATAATTTGTGAAGATCATATTTCTCCAGTTTTGAAGCCTTTATAAAATGGCTTTCAATAAATATTCTGTAATTTTTGACAAATCAGTCTTACACATTTTTGACTCATTCCTATTTATATTTTTGAATGCAATTGTAGTGTATTTTTTAAAAATGTATTTTCTAACTCCTTGTGGATGATATCTAGAAATGAAATTGATATTTATTGTATACTGTTTTTTTAATCTAGCAACTTTTTTAGATTCTAATTCTAATAGTTTTACAGTAATTCTTTTAGATTTTCTTTGTAATCAGAGGATATGTGAATAATGCCATTTCTTTTCTTTCCAGACCTTAAATTTTAAATTTATTTTCTCTAGCCTTACTGCACTGGTATTGTATATTTTTAGTGCAATAGAATAGTAGAACAGATAAGCTAATAGCAGGTATTTTTGTTTTATTCTTGATCTTAAAGAAATGTTTACTATATTTCACCATTAGGTTGATGTTTGCTATAGGTATTTTGCAAATATCTACGATCTCTTTAAGGATGTTCCTTTCTAGTCACAGT
Source organism: Dasypus novemcinctus (assembly GCF_030445035.2). Lineage (NCBI taxonomy): Eukaryota > Metazoa > Chordata > Mammalia > Cingulata > Dasypodidae > Dasypus > Dasypus novemcinctus. The sequence continues at coordinate 28,145,246 of NC_080681.1, read as the reverse complement.
TTTCTAAGAATTTTTAAAATTATTCAGTGGATGTGGAATGTTCTCAAACATTTTTCTGCATCTACTGAGATGATCGTATTTTTTCCTTTAACCTATTAATGTGATGATTTATATTAATTGATTTTGTTGTTAAACCTTTCTTTACTGATATAAGCCCCACATGGTCATGCCATATACACATTTTTTTACGTGTTCCTGGATTCAGTGTGTTAATATTTTGTTTGGTATTTTGCATGAGTCTCATGAGTGGGACAGCCCTGTAATTTCCTTTCTTACACTGACTTTTCAATATCAAGGTTATCCCGACGTCATAAAACAAGTGGCAAGGAGTAGTCCTTTCTTTTTGCTATAGTCTATAATAGTTTGAAATTTCTCCTGCACTTTCACTTTTTTTGAGGCCAGTTTTTGCTGTGCAATAAAGACCAATCAGACTGGAATGCTGGTCAGTCATTCTATAGTTAAAATGGAAATTAAGGAAATCTTTTTGAATAATTAGGTTTCAAACAGCTTTCACTTGTGCAGTATATTCATGGATGTTAAGAAGGCATTGTTATAATTAAGGTTTTTGAGAAAATCCAAATCCTTTCCAAGAGGATGTTTTTCATCAGCACACAGAAGCAAAATGAAATGCCCGATTAACAAACATAATATACTCTTTAATAATTCTCAGCATTCTGGTAATTCAGTTAATATCACTATGCTATCTACAATTCTTTCTTTTTGTTTCATGTTTTGAATAATTCAATTTAAAGACTGACAATACAAAAACAAGGGATTAAATGCTGTCAAATTGTAATTTGAAATAAAAACGTAAACTCTTTGGGAACATTTATTAGAAACTCTACCAAACCTTTTCAAGTATCTGAGATTGTTGGCTTTTGCCAATTAACAGCTGCTTAGCCAAGGTATCCTGCTTTCTTTTTTCTACTCAATCCCAGTGAATGAGTAAAATAAAAATGGGTAAAACTGAATGAAGTTCTTGCAAAATGGACCCCTTGGGAAGAACTCTAACACATCTATAATTGGCCTACAATGAAGAGTGATCCCTTGCTTTCTTAGGAGTTTTAAGGGAAAAAAAAACAAAGCGTAATGAGCAATGAACAGCAGAAGAGCCTGGGAAGGTTCATTCACCAGGGCTTATCATTTTGGCCCTTCATCTGGAAAATATTAATGTACAAGACAAGGTGAAGGATATGAAAAAGAATATGACTTTTAGAAAATGTTTCCTCTAGTAAAGGAAATGTATAGGAATATACATACAAAAAAGCAAATAGCCATGCTCCACATTAGTAAGGCTCCCAGCCTGGACCACTGCGATTCCTACTCTTTTTTTAATAACTAAAATGCATTGAAACTGGATTACATTTATTTTCACATGTGATATTATCTCATGTGGTTGGTGGACAAGAAGGGTGTTAAGGTATGGCAAGGAGAATATTGATCAGGGGTAAAGGCTACAGGAATCAGACCTTGCATATAGGTATAATTCTGCTTCAACTCTCTAAGCTCTCATCAGAATTAATGATGAAGAAAGACACAGTGAGGAAATACCTATCCTAACATCAAGAAGAAAAGCCCACAGCACAAGCTGGCACCATCCTCTAGAGGTGCTATGGAGTAGTGATAAGTGTGGTGGCCTATAGTCAGATAACCTGGTTCTGACTCCTGACTTGGCCGTTTCCAGACTGCAGGATCTTGTTCAAGTTGCTTTACTCTTCAATGCCTCTGTTTCTTTGTCTGCAAAAATAGGGATAATTGTAGCAATAGCTCAGAGGGTTGTTTTGAGGATTAAATAATATAATCTACCTACAGTGCTAACATTACCTGGCATATAATAAGCTCACAAGAAGTGAGAACTATTCATTATTATTAGCCAATCACACAACTTCTTATCAAAAATCCCGTGGAAGGATCAGTAGTGATGATTTTAAAAGAATCAGATACCATGAGGCATGTGCAAAACTGACTCACATATAAAACTCCCAAACAAGAAAAATGATAAGCAAAAAGAGAAGGAAACAAATTAAAGACATAAAAAAGATAAAGTTAATTATGTGAAAAGAAAAAGAAAATCAATGAGATGAAAGCATTCAACATGAATGAGAGGGACAATACTATTTTTCTTCTCATATAGTGGGGTTCACCCTGCCTCCTGGAACCATTCTACTTGAGGGTTAGAGAGGTAGGGAAGGGCCATCAAAGAAGGAAGAAGCAGCCATGGGAAAACAGAAATCCTTTTAACTAAATAAAATTAAATTCTATTATAATACTAGACAGAGTGTGGTGGGTGGTAAAATGGAAGGGATTAAATATTCAAATGAAGTCCAAGATAACCTTACTTAAACTGCTTCCTAACCTGAAGTGTAACACCACATATACAACCAAACATGATCTGGCCCTCCAAACTCTGTTACAATCTCTCTTTCTTTGTTCGCATTTTATGCTAGAATGTGAGCTGCTCTTACCGTTTCCATATTTATTCATCTATATACAGGACTGGACAACTTTTGTAAGCAGCTATTCCATATGACAAATTCAATGTGGTCCAAAAGTTTAGGATTCGGCAAAGTAAATCAACTAATAAATTTTTAACTTCTTATAAGAGAAATTAGAGATTTTTAAGATAAGAGGTTTTGTATTAAGACTGACCCTTGTCAAGTTACAGTCATAATTGACCTCCAATTATTATTATTATTTAATTTTTTTAGAATGTACCGGTGATTGAATCCAGGACCTCATCATGGGAAGCAGGTCATCAATCACCAGATGTATCTGCTCCCCAATGAGAGTTGGTTTTTTCAATTTTTTTTTTTTTAATGCCTTACCAGGAATTGAACTAGGGAAGCAGGAGCTCAACCACTTGAGCTATATCTGTGCCCTGATTATTATTAATATGCCACAGGTCACAATATCAGGTAAAAATGAATGGAAAATAACCCATTAATTTGGATTAATTTAAATTAAATTTAAAACTAATTTATTTTACTTTATTAGATTTAATAAAATAAAATAATTTTATTTATAATTTAATTTAGTAAAATTTAAAAACCTAAGTGTTTTGGCTTGTTTTATTTAATATATATTGACTTTAAAATATGAACATTTACATAAATGCTTATGTCATAACTGGAATGTGGTCGATATAAATGCAATAGATCTTCAAGAAGAGATTGAGGGGAGCAGATGCAGCTCACTGGTTGAGTGCCTGCTTTTCATGTATGAGGCCCCAGGTTCAATCCCGGTACCTCCTGAAAAAAAAAAAAGAGAGATTGATATTGTGCACTTTTAAAAATTAGTGCCCGGAATCAAAGTCATGTAAAATAAGAGCGATGCCTCACGACAGAGGTATTTAGTAATGAAACAAATTAAACTCTATTGGGTGAACTGGGTATAATATAATGACTTAATATAAAAGTCAGTTTTATTTGGTTGAATTAGCTACACGAAAACTTGGTCTTTAGGAGCATTACCAGTGGGAACTCAGCATCTTCTATTCTATCTTCATAAATATTTTCCCAGTGACATGTTTTCAGGATCCACATATTCTTTGAACCATATTTACTTTTACATTTTCAGTCTATTGTCTCTTTCACTTTACAACTATCTTCATAATTCTTTATATCTGTTTCTCTCTTTTCTCCCAACTAAGAAGGAAATAATTAAAAATGGGAATCCGTATGAAATCTGTGAGACTCTAATGTGAGTATCTGATTGTATCTGAAAGATAACAGGACAACTGACATTTTCTCCTGGGTGCTTAAAATGAATTGTAGTTCAAATTCAAGAATTTACTCTGAAAGAACAATTCATAAAAAGAAAACGAGAAATTGCCTCAAGGCAAAAGCAAAATAGTATTAAAGGGGCCAATGTCTCTTTTTAAAAAAAACCTTTAATAGGAAAAAGTTAAAGTGTGGAATTCAAAGAAGTGGGGGAAGACAAAAGGAATGAGCATTAAGTAAAAGCTAGAAATTTGGAGAATTGTCTTAGGAGTGGGGAGATAGGAAATATATAAAGGAAATCAGTGGCAAGAAAGATGAAATCATCTAAGTGAAAGAGAACAGTACCTGACTTATTTGAGCTATTACAGAATTTCTTATTTAAAATAACAGCAACTACAAAATGGAAATAACTAACCATAGTCTAGAACTAAGTAAAGAGAATAAAGAAAGGAATATTAGAAAGAAAAAAAAAAAAACCAGAAAATGGGTTGGGAAAGAGTAAGTTTACAAAAAGATAAAGAAGACAAAATAAAACAGAGAAACATGTTTAAAGGAACAAAAAACTACATATTGTAAAAGAAGAGTTTAATTGTGATTTTAATTTCATTCACTGATATTTAACAAGTATATGTATTACTACAATTAACTTTGGCTACTACAAATATTATAAAAATCCACAGACACACCAGAGGTGAGATTTTTGTTTTGTCTGTTTTAGATTGCAACATAAAAACGGGTTAAGGATTGTGGCACATTCTTGGGTATTCTTTTAAGAAGAAATTCAAGCTTTCTAATATGATGCAGTGGCATTTGGCAGAAAAATCACAAATTCTTAAATAAATCTAAATAACAAGTTAGAGTGCTAAGTCCAAAGGAAGAAGGAAGAGAAAGTGGAGCAGGTAAGAGGCAAATAACATAGTGAGGTGTCCATGGAGAGTGTAAAGAGACTGAGAATAAGGGGCATGATCAGTTAAAGAATACAAAAAGGTTGAACAAAACTGTTGGTATCCAGTGTTTCCAGGGGTTGTAAATGCATGCAACATAATAGTTGCTCAATTAATACCTAGAAAATGGAACTGAATCAGTGAATTTTTCACATAGCAGTACTATCTTTTCAGGCTGTATTCATCAAAAGTAACATAATAAAGCAATAAACCGATAAGTGACTTTACAAGGAATAGTGTCAAAAACAATTGACACTTCGGAGTTGAGCTACTCTTGGAGAAAAAAGGAAAATATTGAATAATCTGAAACGAGTAAAAATTTACAGATTCTATGTGAACTAATCTACAAGGTAAACAATAGGTCTGCACGCATCTCAAAGAACTATTATACTCATTGTTTTGACTGTTTTTTGTTGCCATCAGCTTTAGCACCTCCTCAGGACATGTGTCTGGGATTCTTGAAACCAAAATAAATAGTACATACAGTACAGTGCACCGATTCTGAAGGGAAAATGACAACAACATAACATCCTGTAAAAGAATGCAGACAAAAAGAGAATTTATTTTTCCTGCATTATATGAGACAATAAGGCAGAAAGAGAAAGAAGAGTGAGGCATACCACTGCATGACAGCAAGAATTAAACTCAGAATACATAAGACCAAGAAAGGGGAAAGAGGGGGAAGGAGCCCCTGAAAGCAGAAACAAGGTAACCAAAAGGACAAAACCAGCAGTAGAAAAGAACTGTCAGACACAAAACCCTCAAAACAATAGATACGAAAAAAAAAAAAAAAGGGAACAAGATGACAGGAAAAGAGCAGCATGGAATCTAGTAAGAAAAAGAAACAAAAATTTCAAATAATGGATTTTCTAACACCCCTGCTGTTCTTCCAGCACATTCTGTCACAGTCTCATAGAGCAGTGCATAATTCATTATGGTCACTCGCTGCCAGGCTGCTATAAAGGGCAACACCTATATGAAAATACTCTCTACCACCTGGATGGCTTAATGAGCTACACTTTGTAGAGGGGCAGAACAGGGGAATGGCAGGCGCAGGCAGAAGGGGCACTTATGGTGCTGGATGGCACACTGTTGTGGTTAGAGTTCCCAGCCATGTGAAGAAAGGGTGAATTAGCTCTCAGGGCACCTTGGTGGGGTTTTCCCCCTTCTTCAAGCTTATCCCTTCAAGTTTCTTAAGCCCAATACCAATATTCCCTCCTTTATGGGAGAGG